>NW_024609507.1:0-197367 GCF_018296145.1 Oncorhynchus tshawytscha
CCGCCACAGATCACAGATTAACTGATTTACCATGGCAACTCAGAGCCGCGTACTTTTCCCCGTCGGAAGCACAAATCCTCATGGAGGCATACGAGGAGGTAAAAGATATAATTAAGAAGAAAGGCAACACCGCCACAGTGATAAAGCAAAGAGAAAAAGCGTGGCAAAGTATTGCAGACCGCCTGAATGCGTAAGTAGTGCACAATTACACACTCACCGCTCCGCTGAAACATCACAATTACAATTCAAATATTTAATTCACATCTCCAAAAAATGCAGTTGTACTGTAATTATGAAACGGTTAAATTTTTTTATTGAAATGCACTGCAGATATGAGTGAAATTTGTAAAGTAACTCCATCACACTGTATAAAGCTATGATACATTTTTGATATTTTTACTGAAAACAAGACAAAAATACCAAGTAATTTTTTGCAGTGTGACTCCATTGTGTGTGTGTGTGTGTGTGTGTGTGTGTGTGTGTGTGTGTGTGTGTGTGTGTGTGTGTGTGTGTAGATTAAACATGAACGGGCCAAAACGGACATGGCAGCAGGTCAAAATCAAATACAAGAACATTCTGCAGAATGGTATGGTCCCTGACTAATATTTAACAAAGCACAAGCATATATTGTACCCAGAAGGTGCCTGCTCACACATTGTCTGTACTGTTTTAGCAGTGAAAAAGAATACCCACAGACAAGGCACGGGTGGTGGGTCACCAAGGCTGACCTTACCCCAGCAGAGGACATGGCCTTGGAGCTAAATAAAGGCAGGCCCGTCTTAGAGGGGATCCCTGGGGGAAAGAGACGAGCATAGGTTCCTCCCAAGATGCCACCCGCTTCATTCAAGGTATGTCCTTCCATCTCTACATGGGATACAACCACATTCATATTGAATCAATTTGGACTGTCTGACTTTGGTTTACCTATTGCCTTGCAGTGTCTGGCAGCACTGTGTTCCTGTTAGAGCCACCAGCACAAGCACCAGACGATGCTGATCCAGTGAGTACTCCATCAAAGGCATACTGTAGGCCTGGCATGTCTTGTCTACTAGCTTCAATATGAATCCGATTAAATGTGATAGGGTGAAGGCCCCAGTGCAGCAGCAACAGCACATGATGGAGACGATGATGATGAGGAGGAGACCATCTCTCTGGATTCCAGAAGGCATGAGGTATCATGTTAAGACTGTGAAAGTACTATTTACTCTACAATGGTGAGGAGTCCTCATCAAAATCAAAAAATCTAATTTCTTTTACAGGACCCAGATGCTATACAGTGGGAAAACCAGCCTGGCAACATAGTGCGTATTAATAAAAGGACACCACATCCTGCCAAATTCCAGCTGGGCGCTAATTGTATTGTGTTCACAGAGCTCACAAGCTATCAGAAAGTTGTATGGCAACCACCTCCGGCGCCAAATAGAACTGGCAGACATAGACATTCAGTACAAGAAGAAAAGATGGAAAATCTTGCACTGGATTTTGAAATAAAAAAAGAGGACAATTAGGAAACTGGACCTTGAAATAAAAAAACTTGAGAGGGAGGTGAGATATGCCTTCAATGTACACTGTATGCTAACTGTAACACAAATGTATTAATCATTATTTTTCTTTCCTCCCAGCTCCAAGAAGATGACACAGCTCAAAAAATAAAATTAGGTATATTCTCGTAAAGTCAAGTGAGCCATGACATATGAGCTCTTATTGTGAGCACACAGGACGGTGGCATCTTTCTAAGGTTTTTTTTATTTTCCCAGCAATCAGTACAACCAAGTCATCGTTATAAGGCATCGCCTCTTTTGCCCACCCCCAGCACCAGGTGTGGCCACTAGCCTATATGAAGGCCCAAAATTGTGTGTTCCTTTCTGCTCTGACAATGGCATGCCCATTCGTGCGAGATGTGGTGGATGAAGAAGCACTTGTGCTGAGGAGAGCCTTCAGGCGAGAAAGGGTCTTCAGGGGGACCGGTTGGACCCACTGGCCTTCCCTGATGACCATCTATATGAAAGATACAGGTTTTCTGCAGATGGCATCAGGTATCTATGCAGACTACTGGGTCCCAGGATTAAGCACCGCACTGCACGGAGCCATGCACTGAGTGTGGAGCAAATGGTTTGTGTGGCCTTGCGCTTTTTTGCTAGTGGAACCTTCCTGTACTCAGTGGGGATGCTGAACTTGGCCACAATTTGCCGCACAATAAGGAGTGTGTGTCTGGCTATCAAAGCATTAGCAGATGTCTTCATCTCCTGGCCACAGAAGACTCTGTGACATCAAAGAGAAGTTCTATAGGATTGCAGGTAAGAGGATCTACAAATTACAGGACAACTGTTAACACATAGTAGGATACTCATTACTTTGTGTGACAGGTTTCCAATGTCATTGGTGCAGTGGACTGCACACACATAAGGATAAAAGCCCCCTCAGGGCCTACAACCATGCCCATGCCAGGACCAGGGCCAGAGTTGAAATGACCTTTGGCCTCCTGAAGGCACGCTTTCACTGCCTTCACAAATTAAGGGTCAGCCCCTGTTAGGGCATGTGATATTACTGTGGCTTGTGCTGTCCTCCACAATGTGGCCTGCCTGAGGAAGGAGAGGGCCCCAGAGTGCCACCAGCCATGGACTGGGACAATCCGGCAATCTTCCTGATGACGACAGTGGTCGGCTGCTGAGGACCAATATGTGTTGAATTATTTTAGTTAGTATGTGTGCTTCAATTTTGGTTAAATATGTCCTGCGGTGGCAGAGGAATTTGGGTTTTTTTGGGTTCGTTTTTTGACGAATTTGGCCTCTTATGATGTTTGTGCGGTATACTGTGTGTAATACAAGGCTGCAGGGAGGCTACTGCATCCATTCATTTGTCTGTTCAGTTGATGTGTACGGATTTGTCCTGCATTTATTTTAGTGTGCAGACATGCAGGGTGTGTTATACACATTCAAAGGTCTGTATATGTATCATTTTGTATAATATGCTTGGATTCTGTGCTTTCCATCTTGTAGAGTCACTGTGACTTCAGTTTCGAAAGGAGCTGATGGTTTACCTGCTTTGTTTTGTCCTTATTCAATAAAGGAACATAATGTTACACATTGTGTTTTTATATTCATATGGAATGTGTATTTGTTTATATGACAGAGTACTAGGGCCACACTGAAGAAAAAGGATAAAGTCATAAATTTATGAGGCTGGTTCTTTCTGCAGAAAAGCTACATATTGTTTTTACAGTTTTGATACTTATGACAATGTGATACTTAATATTCTGGCACATCAGCATGTCTTTGTTTATGAAACCATACTGAAGTACAATTTCACGAAATGCCCCACATCTGTCATTTTAACAACTGTCCTCCTTTAAAACAACTGGTTACAATATTATGACTTGTGTTTTTTTCCCCTCTGTGGCCCTAATATTCTATCATTTTATATATAGCCTTATAGTCTATGGGAAACTGTAAATTATCTAATGATAGCAACATCATCTAAAAATCATTTTTTATCCAAAATCATTGAAATTAATGATCACAAACGTTTAAATAATAACAGTGGGTCTAGTTATATGTGATAACAATGTATAGTGAGCAGTGAAATAACTATTGGTTTCCATTTGTGGTGACTGCTGACTGACATTAGGGATGAGATTAAATAGATCCTGAATTTAGCCTGGTCTGGAGCAGGCTAGCTCCACAGAATAAATCTCCATGGTAATTTATACCATAACATATCCTCCTGCCCCTATCCATCTTTAGTGCAACCGGATTACGGATCAATTGAGCCAGGATCACCAAGATATCCTGGCTTAATCCCTTATCCTAGTTTTGTGCAACAGGCCCCTGGTTAAATAAAGGGGAAAAAAAAAAAAAAAAAAAACACTGTGATTGGCTAACAACATTTAGATCTGTATACAGCGAGATAAGATAACATACCATGCATGAGGTGTTGAGGCAAAGGCAGATTACCTATAGATTGGACGTAATCTTTTCTAGGCCATTATTGATAATAAGGTGGCTATATCGAATGTCGGCTTGCACGGGGAAAACTGTACATTTCTAACAGTTATGGTTGAGATTGAATCAATATAAATATAAACTATGCACCCTATGACTTTCATTAACATGCAGGCGTCATGCAGAGGTTGGTATCTGGTCATGTCAGTCAGACGTTCAATAGCAGTCAACAGCCAAACAGTGGTACAGGTGCCTAGGCTTAATTCTGGCACACATCACCCCCCATATCTGTCAATGCAGCTTTTGAGTCAACATGTGTATCTGGCTTACTGTGAGGTCAATAACTCTGAACAACATCATCATGGGCTAACAAAATGTGCAATAGCAAGCTAACAAAGTTTTACACCGGGTCTCCTTCTAATCTTTGCACCACAGATAGAACAATGAGACAGATATTTCACTGGATTTTTAAATGTGAAGAATCCGCTTGGCGTTTTTACTCTATCAAATATGGTAGTGAGAGGAAGCCCACTGGCGAGCATTGGGAGAAGAAGGGAACGAGATGGATTTTGGCCTACATTCTGCACATTATTTCATCGATGAAACATTTGATCTCGATACAGTTTTCTGTTTCCAAAATTAGAGTATGTTATGAACCGAGTGGACTAAGGTTTGTAGACTTTAACGTTTCCAAAGATTTAAAAATCGCGTTGTTTAGAGCGCAAAGGCGAATTGAGTTATTGCACACGCGCACTTTAGAGTAGTTGTTCCCTAACGGAAATATGCAGACGATGCTAGAACGCGCTAATAGGATCTCAGCTCGTGCTTGGCCCCCTCATTGCTTGTTCTGGGTAATTTGTTACCATTGGAAACGGCAGGCTGTGGTCTATCTTGGTTTAGATAGACAAATCTTTGTTTGCGCTCTCTCCCTCGGAGAAGGAACAGTCGCCAGCGCGCCGAAATATACTTTTTAGGTACGACTCCAAAATGACTTTGGCTAACCACTTTGACTCCGCCTCCTAAAAGTGCCACCGTACACATAACTGCTGGTTTTAGGCAACACTAAAAAGGCAGGGCTGGCCAGGGCTCATGTTTGGAGTATTCATTGCAGCAGGTCAAAAGACTCTGGGCTGACATAAAATCATAGCCCGGGTTTGGTGACGTCATTGGTTTCGACATAATTCTGACTTTATGAATGTGGTTACTAGTGACGACCCTCGGAGGCTCGAACCCCTCGTTCTGTTCTGCTGATTGGCCAAAGAATGATAAACGAAATTAATGAAAGCCAATTATATTTTATCGATCAGATAGCTGAGCGTTCCTCAGATAAGGTAATTGGGGCCAATCAACGCAAACTGTTTACATTTTCATTATGGGGTTCAATCAATTATGCAGTGCATACAATCTGGAAAATCAGTGATCATTGATAACTACTGCAAATTGATTTAATGCCTTCTGATATTTTACTAAAAGTAGCTCACACACAGGCACATGCGCGCGCACACGTACACAGGTAGTGCCCTGTACAGTCTTCCTAGGTGGACCACACTTTAGTCATTCATCAGTCAGTCATCATGTTCTGCTGGGAGACGGTTCGAGTGGACAGTTTGGTCTAAACTTTGAGAATGTGTCTGTTCCGATAGCAGGAATATATTCTCTGATAAAGTCACAGAAATTGTTTGTGGGGAACAACACACTTTATTTCTCACCGTAGATGGCAGGATCCTATCATGCGGGCGCAACTCAAAGGGACAACTTGGCAGACAGAGGAACAGAGATTCAAAACTACCAGGTAATACATCATTTAATGATATCTGAATATTTGGGTGCAAGGTTCGCTATGTAGGCTATTTACAGAATAGGTGCAATGATCGCTAGGTAGGTTATTTCAGATTAAAGTGCGGCTAAAATGATGCTTGCGTTATAATAATTTTATTCTTCATCATTATGCTAACATTTTCTTTTCACAATATTGTTCATAATTACAGATTATATTTCAGCCCCAGTGGAGGGTCTGGGGGTAGTGGTCTCTGTGGCTTGTGGTCAGGACCACTCTGTAGCTGTGTGCGCGTCAGGACGGGTGTACTCCTGGGGGGCAGGGGGTGAGGGACAGCTGGGCATCGCCCTTACTACTGTCTCCAAAGTCCCCAGTCCAAGGCAAGGAAACCTCCACTTCAACTTGAAATAGATCTTGATAGTGAAATATCACCTATGATTTACATTGTCAAGTAATGAGAGCCCTCTTGGATTCCACTGATCACTAACAAAGACAATTTGTACTAGATGTCTCCTTTTTTTTCACAGACCAGTTCCAATAACTTCGCCCTTTCCGATAACAGTGATACAGGTTGCTTGTGGAAATTCCCATTCTTTGGCCCTGACTAAAGGTATAACGTACTGTACCTACTGATGTCTCTCACACAGACTACATTCCATCTAAACTATGACAACCACATGCATCAGTTAGACTACACTTAGAAAAAAAGGTGCTGTCTTAAACCTAAAAGGGTTATTCAGCAGTCCCCATACGAGAACCCGTTCGAGAACCCTTTTTGGTTCCAGGTAGAACCCTTTTGTGTTCCATGTAGAACCCTTTTTCAGAGGGTTCTACATGAAAACCAAAAGGATTCTACCTGGAGCCAAAAAGGGCTCTACCTGGAACCTAAAAGGGTTATCCTATGAGGACAGCCAAATAACTCTTTTGGAACTATTTTTTCTAAAAGTGAACATCAAAAGGACAGTGAGATGATATTTATTAGGAAAGAATGTAACTCTGGAATTGTTGTGATGTAATTGTAATGTAATATGTCATTTCTTTGTCTTCCACAGGAGGACAGGTGTTCTCATGGGGTCTGAACAGCCATGGACAGCTGGGCCTGGGGAAGGGAGTCCCTCTGCAGCCCATTCCTGCCCTGGTGTGCTCCCTCATAGGGGTCCCAGTGACCCAGGTAGCAGCCGGAGGAACCCACACTCTGGCCCTCACCCTCCCAGGCCTGGTCTACTGCTGTGGGGCGAACAGGGCTGGGCAGCTGGGACTCAACCGTGTGGATGAGAAAGGTACGACGACACTCTACCTCTCTTTGTACGCTACTTGTATAAAAAGTTCATTTGAACTTGGATTCCTTTTTTATAACCACTAAGTCATTTTCCAGATGTATTATAATGAGTGGGAACATTGCATGATGCTTGTATGATGCTTGTTCCCCCTGCCAGGCCGGTTCAACATCTGTTCTGTGCCTGCTCTCAGAGTCTTGGGGGTTTCCTTCATCAGCTGTGGAGAGGCACATTCTGCTGTTCTCACCAAGGTATCATACTATAACTGTGGAGAGGGACACTGCTGTTCTCACCAAGGTATCATACTATTACTGTGGAGAGGCACATTCCGCTGTTCTCACCAAGGTAACATGGTAACATGCTAGGTTACTACTGTGGAGAGGGACACTGCTGTTCTCTATTACTGTGGAGAGGGACAAGGTATCATACTATTACTGTGGAGAGGCACACTGCTGTTCTCACCAAGGTATCATACTATTACTGTGGAGAGGGACACTGTTGTTCTCACCAAGGTATCAAACTATTACTGTGGAGAGGGACTCTGTTGTTCTCACCAAGGTATCATACTATTACTGTGGAGAGGGACACTGTTGTTCTCACCAAGGTATCATACTATTACTGTGGAGAGGGACACTGTTGTTCTCACCAAGGTATCATACTACTACTGTATTTTTACTGAAGGCCCCAAGGGAGATATTGGTGTGAAAGGAGACAAATACTACGGCAGTTCATTAGTTCATAAAAAGTATTTAATGTCCTAAACAGTGGGCCCACTGGGAGATAGTTCTGCACACAAAGTCAGCAGCCTCTTGAATATACAATTCATCACATATTGGTAAATAAAGCCAGTTATATAAAATGACCTTGAACAGAGGTGAAAAACAAATGATCAAGTGTCTGGTGGGTGTCTGGAAGAGATTTGCTACACAATGAACCATACAAGTTGTTATCATACTAAATGAGAAGTTACAGTTTATTACAGAATAGAAAGTCACAGGTTATACAGAATATGTCCTGATTATGGTTGTTATTACAGATCAAGCCTCGGGGCTACCAGAGTAAAGGTCGACCCTTCAATACTATTATACTGTCTCTTTAAGAAGTAATTAGGGCCCTGACCGGACCAGACCAGGAACAACTCTGGGCCTTGACATGTCAACAACTGGTTCTGGTTCTTTGTGGTCTTTAGGGTGGACAGGTGTTCACCTTTGGAGAGGGAAGCCGAGGCCAGCTTGGGCACAATGCATCAGCTAACGAACTCCTACCCAAACTGGTAGAGGGTATGGATGGACTGGCCTCACAGATAGCATGTGGCAGGTAATGACCAACAGCATAATGCTACTTATACACATATATACACATATAATAAACAGAGTCCATAAACATGGTTCGGAGGACTGAGAAGAAAAATTCAGGAAACAGGGAGTTTCGGAATAAGTGAGGGTAGAAAATACCAAGGGGACCGAGGAATAACATAGGAATGTAATAGAAGTAGCACCAGGAGTGTTTCCTGGAAACCAATCTTGAACATTCTCAGTCTGACTGTGTTTTTGTCTTACTATAACTCTGCCAGCCATCACACCCTGGTGCTGGGGTCCTCAGGTCAACTCTGGGCCTTTGGCAGTGGGGTCAAAGGTCAGCTAGGGACTGGCATTACGGAGGGCTGCTTGCGACCCACCCCAGTGCTGCTGGAAAGGGCTTCTGGTGGGGCAGCAACAGTCATACATAACGGTACCGGATACAATGTCTATTTTATTCTCTTTTATTCTCTTTTGTATTTGATTCTATTCAATTATATAATGCAGCTACATACTGACTATGTAGTGTTTGGGTGACTGAATTAGAACACATACTGTTTAACGAGACTTGATGTCCCTACAACCTCTTCTTTTCTTTTTTTTACCAGACATGAAGATATCAGTGGGATGGAATTCAAACTTCATTTACACCCCTGAGGTAATGTTTCTGACCTTTTATACCTCAATAATAGGTAGACTGGAACATTCATGTTTGAGATATTTGAATTTCTTATATTACTTTATCTTCCTTTGTAGAGTTCTGAAAGAGAACAGCCAATCGGGAGGTTAGATAAAGCCAGGCTGCAAAAATGGCTGACGATGGAGCAAGGAAATGCAGAGGCGCAAAGGTTAATTTATTATTATATTTATTTACGTTGAATATTAAAACATACAATCCACCATAGACAAAGGTTCTTTGCTAGTTAAAAAAAATAAAAATAGCAAACTCAAAATGAAATAAAAAAAACATTTATTTTAAAGTTGTATTTCTTATAGTATAATTGTACTGAAACATCAAATGTGTCCACATTTGTTCCAACAGAGAAATATCCTTGATGTTCTCAACAAGTTCAAGTCTTGTGGCCAGTTTCACCAAAGCCAGGTAAGCGATTTTAAAATGGAAGGTTTGGATAGTTTAAAATGAACACTGTGTGTGTACAGTATGTTGTGTCAATGATAATACTATACCCATGCTATACCCTCTACCAGTGAGTCTCCATCAACTAAAGCTGCAGGAGCTTTGAGAGTGGACCTAGAGGCTGCTAGCCAGGCTTTTGATCAGCTTTTCAACATCCCATGGATCAGGAAATCAGCTAAGACTAACTCACTCTTCAAAGACTTAAACAAATATCAACAATCTATTAAATATCAATATATATTTTGAATGGAGGATCATGATAGCGTAATGTAACACCTCTTCATGTCTATATATATTCTCCATATAGGTAAATATATTGCCACTGGTGGACACTCTTTGCAGTTCAGCAGCTGTCATCAAGTCACCAGAGATCTTTATGATACTACCCACAATCCCTCTTCTCCACGATGACCAGAATGTCATGAACATGGTCATGGCTTTAGCAATAGTTATCGCTAAGGTTCTGAATGAAACGGCCATGAAAATTTTAAGTAAATAACATCTGACCTTTTCAGTTTATCAGCAAATTTAGCATCAGTATCATTTTGAAGAATTGTATTATAATAGAAGCATAGCTGACACTGTGACACATTACCATATATTATAAGATAATATTTTTTTTGCACAGGCAATATAATTAACATATTTTGGACTTGTATTCATGTATCATGTTATAGAAGACTGGTGGTCGTCACTGGAGCCTTCCATCATGACTAAGCACATTCTGATGTGGAAGAATGCCCTGTCATTCATGCTGAGGAACGGTCTTCTGGCTACCCACAAACCCGGAGTCAAATTCCTGCTGGAAGCCCTCAAGTACCTCCACAGAGTCAGTGTTTGTGTCAATCATTTTTATAATCCTCCTGACCATTTCTGCCGTCTCTGTCATTATTGTTGATCATGCCCTAACATACTTCATATTGTGAACTGTTCACTTCCTCATGTGCAAGGGACATGTGCAAATTTATTTTGATGCTGACATTATGTTATTTCAAAGGCAAACAAAAGGGCCAGAAGAACCCAGGAAGTTCCCGCCAGTACCTTTTATGTGGAAGAGATCATTGATAGGGTAATTCCAATGGATGATGTGAAGCTTTGGCGCTTTTGGTCAACAAGGGAGGTAATAAAATAACCAAATCATCTGTAAATTACTAAAATGTTAGAATGATAAAGTGGTGGAGTCTGGTTTCACTTCTCCAGTTCTTTCAGCGCAGGTTGATGGAATGAGACAGAGATGGAACCCATGTAGACTATTGAGATGCACTTTCATTTTTCTTGTGTCATTTCTAGGACACAGAGGTGACACCAGTCATCTTTTGCCGTTACCCATTTGTGTTGAGTCTGATCTGCAAGATGGCGATTTTCAACAGCAATGCACTTTTTACTAAGGTATACTGTGTTATTCCACTGGCTGTTTTAAATCCTTTTATTGAATCTTTGTTTTCTAGTATACCACAGCCTACCCAGTGGTTTCCAAAAACCAGTCTGTATATCACTATAAATAGACCCTGGAGCTGACCCTGTATATAGCTTACTTACTTTCTCGTGTTCTTATTTCTATTTCTTGTGTTTATGTTCTACTTAACAGTAAAAAAATATATATGTGTATATATATAGTACTACTGATATGGAATACTGCATTGTTGGGAAAATGCAAGCAGGAAAGTTATTTCACTGTACTTGTGCAAGTGACATACATTTTTTTTTTTACGAGTGTATATTTATATATTGCAGGTGGTTCACCATCTCACCCACATGCAAACAGTGATGTATCCTTCTGGAACGTTCCCAGACAACCCAGAATCTCCCCTTGCCCCAGTCTTCCAGTTGACCTTAAGGCGCCCGTCACTCATCGAAGACACCTTCAGACAACTGGGTGCTGCAGATCATGACTACTTCCAGAGAGAACTTGTGGTAAAATTACGACAACCTGAATTAAGAAAAGCTTTTCGTAAGACTACAAGACAATGTCAGAACTCAACCTAAACGTTCCTCTGATGCTTTATCACTCAGGTGCAGTTTATGGAGGACATGAAGCTGTCGCTCGTCAACATAAGGGACTTCTTCCTCCATGTGTTTGAAGAGCTGTTGGCATCAGAGTCTGAGATGTTCATGTACAATGACACCAAGACACTGGTCTGGTTCCCTGCCAAGGTAAGAACTAGAATTAGGGAATTGCGATTTCATTACTGTATAATAAATCACTGCACTCTCAAGCAAATTAAAATAGTTGAGTAATGGAATAATATTCTAAAAACAATCTAAATACATTTAGTCAGTTAATAGCAACAGAAAGAGATTCAACCACTAAAACAGTGCCACTATCTACACTGTATTAATCAATACAGAATTGTGTCCAAGTATAATCACCATCACTCCCTACTCTCTTCCTGATGTACCAAGGTTTTATAGTTGTACACATTCACAGCTAAAAGCTGAATTGCAGTATACAGACAACAACATAATACAACAAAGGAGATAAAAGTTATTTGAAGAAGAATGGTGCCTGTTCTTGTTTATTCTTGATCTCTGCCTTGACTCATGTGCCACCTACCCTTACTACCAGCCCAGAGTGGAGGAGAAGAGCTACTTCCTGTTTGGTGTCTTGTGTGGCATGGCCCTGTACAACCACAACATTGTACACCTGCCCTTCCCTCTGGCCCTGTTCAAGAAGATGGTGGGGGTCAAGCCCTCACTGGAGGACCTGAGAGAGTTTGACCCTGTTGTGGGAGGGTATGTTTGTATTTTAGAATGTACATTTTAGCATTGAATTAGTGTCCCTTAGAAACTGATTAAAATGTTTCAACATGAATTCATTTTCGCTGTAATTGAAGGAGTTTGCGGTACCTCTTGGAGGACTACACTGATGATGATGTTGAAGAAAACCTGGACATGACCTTCACCGTATGTATAATATTGAAACTGATTGAGCAATGAAATATCCCTAGATACAGTATGTGAATAGTGGTAAAACTGTTTATTTTCATCAGGTGATCTGGGATGACCAGAAGGTAGAGCTGGATCCCAAAGAAACAGGAAAACCAGTCACAAGTTTTAACAAGTAAGGCTACAGCAACTTTTACTCCTACAGATGTAAGATCTTAATTTGATCACTCTGTTGCAGGAGAACCTTCCTGCAATGCAGGACATTTTAAAAGTGTAGAATATATTTGAGGTTTAAAAAGGCTTCAGACTTGATTTTCCCTTACAAAAAATGTATCAACCCCTACAAAAATGTCCATTAATTATAATCCACATAATAATTCACATGTTCTGTTGCTGCAGGATTATTTTCCTGCTGTAGCAACCTGGCTCACATTACGGTCTATTGTCTGTAATGCATAATACAAGGTTGACATTTTAGAAGTTACAACAATCAGGCTTTCTGAGTTTTTTAAAAATGTAAAAATACCATTAATTATATTTACAGGAAGCAGTTTGTTGATGCCTATGTGAACCTTGCCTTCAACCAATCAGCGGAGAAGGTGTTTGAAGAGTTCAGGAGAGGCTTCTTCAAGGTGTGTGACAGGGACGTGGTGGAGTTTTTCCAGCCTGAGGAGCTCAGGGGAGTCATGGTGGGGAAAGAGGACTACGACTGGGACACGCTCAAACAGGTCTATATACAACCATCATTCATTACTCAGTGTGGGGCTGGGTGCTGACTTGAGAAATTAGGGCATAAATCAGTCAGTGTTGATGCATTTATATCAATGGGGGATTTCCTTTGATGTCAAGTTATGGGTACGTTTCTCAAGTTAGGACTGGGACTAGGAGATAATATGCTATACATGGTGCTTTGTGACATACTGTGTGACTTTGAGTGGTGAATCGTTTAAATGGTGTGCAAGTTTAATATTGTTTAATTATTGCTGCCATTTGTTTGGTTTGTATATCCAGAACACTGTGTATGATGGAGAGTATCATGCCAGACATCCCAACATCATCACATTCTGGGAGGCTTTTGAGGAACTGACAGATGACCAAAAGAAAGCTTTCCTCTGTAAGTATGGCACTAAATTGCTCTCGGTTGAGTAAAACTGGAGGAACCATACAGTCTTTCATAATGCTGGTTCAGGGTTTTGTCTGCATATTTGAACTTCCTGTTCCACAAGAGCTTTTACAAAAAAAATGTGTCTGAACACATTTGACATTTTAGTAATTTAGCAGACGCTCTTATCCAGAGCGACTTACAGGAGCAATTAGGGTTAAGTGCCTTACTCAAAAGCACAACAACATATTTTTCATCTAGTCGGTTCAGGGATTCAAACCAGCTACCTTTCGATTACTGGCACAACACTCTTAATGGCTAGGCTACCTGCAACACAAAGAAATTCACTATGTTTCTTCCCATTCAGTCTTCCTTTCACGATCTATCCCCTCCTTCTCAGTGTTCCTGACGGGCTGTGATCGCGTTCCCATCCTGGGCATGGACAAGATACAGATGACTGTGGCAGTCCTGCAGAACTCTACTGAACTACATTTCCCAGAATCCCATACCTGCTACTTCCTACTCTTTCTGCCCATCTACCCCTCCAAGGAGATGCTGCTGGCCAGGCTCAAAGAGGCATGTGCACACAACAGAGGCTTCTGGAAGGAGTAATGGACACTATATATAGGCTACTGCTGTGTTAATTATTTCATTCAATGTGTTTCTTACATGTCAATATATCTCATAACGTTCTGAGAACTATATGTTTCTTCTTCGTTTTGCATACAACCTTCCCTTAACATTTCCTACAGGATTCCTTATGGTTCTATTTAAAGTAAATTGTTCAGAGATCGTTAAGAAACAATGTTCTTCTATGGGAATTTCCATACTTCAGCATAATGTTTTCTGCAGCTTTCCTCATGGTTCTATTTAAATCAGGGATGGGCAACTTTGATGGGGTGGGGGCCACAAAAAAACAGAACTCATCATGAGGGGTGGCAATTCTATACATTTTGCCATTGGGCATACAGAAAATGTTGCCGTTTTAACGCAAGTTTATTGCAATCCTACACAGTTTGACATGGGGCGGAGAGAAGATACATTTTTTGATCAATGGGCCCCATCCCAATCGGTAATTCAACCCTACAGCTGAAGTCGGAAGTTTACATACACCTTAGCAAAATACATTTAAACTCAGTTTTCCACAATTCCTGACATTTAATCCTAGTAACAATTCCCTGTCGTAGGTCAGTTAGGATCACCACTTTATTTTAAGAATGTGAAATGTCAGAATAATAGTAGAGAGAATTATTTATTTCAGCTTTTATTTCTTTCATCACATTCCAAGTGGGTCAGAAGTTTACATACACTCAATTAGTATTTGGTAGAATTGCCTTTAAATTGTTTAACTTGGGTCAAAGTTTGGGGTAGCCTTCCACAAGCTTCCCACAATAAGTTGGGTGAATTTTGGCCCATTCCTCCTGACAGCAGGTGTAACTGAGTCAGGTTTGTAGGCCTCCTTGCTCTCACATGCTTTTTCACTTCTGCCCACACATTTTCTATAGGATTGAGGTCAGGGCTTTGTGATGGCCACTCCAAGACCTTGACTTTGTTGTCCTTCAGCCATTTTGCCACAACTTTGGAAGTATGCTTGGGGTCATTGTCCATTTGAAGACCCATTTGCAACCAAGCTTTAACTTCCTGACTGATGTCTTGAGATGTTACTTCAATATATCCACATAATTTTCTTTCCTCATGATGCCATCTATTTTGTGAAGTGCACCAGTCCCTCCTGCAGCAAAGCACCCCCGCAACATGATGCTGCCACCCCCGTGCTTCACGGTTGGGATGTTGTTCTTCGGCTTGCAAGCCTCCCCCTTTTTCCTCCAAACATAATGATGGTCATTATGGCCAAACAGTTATATTTTTGATTCATCAGACCAGAGGATATTTCTCCAAAAAGTACGATCTTTGTCCCCATGTGCAGTTGCAGTCTGGCTTTTTAATGGCGGTTTTGGAGCAGTGGCTTCTTCCTTGCTGAGTGGCCTTTCAGGTTATGTCAATATAGGACTCGTTTTACTGTGGATATAGATACTTTTGTACCTGTTTCCTCCAGCATTTTCACAAGGTCCTTTGCTGTTGTTCATACGTTCATTACCTTCAGGCGTTTGGAAATTGCTCCCAAGGATGACCCAGACTTGTGGAGGTCTACAATTTTTTTTATGGTGGTTTTGGAGCAGTGGCTCTTCCTTGATGAGCGGCCTTTCAGATTATGTCAATATAGGACTCGTTTTACTGTGGATATAGATACTTTTGTACCTTTTTCCTCCAGCATCTTCACAACGTCCTTTGCTGTTGTTCTGGGATTGATTTGCACTTTTCGTACCATAGTACGTTCATCTCTAGGAGATGTTGCTGACATGGGCTAAGTGCATGACTGCTGATGCGAAACCAAATTTTAAAGTTGCACTTTGTGTATTCTATTATTCTAACTCCCAACAGTAAATTGAGACTGAGTGAGCTCATGTATTTTTTAAATATACACTACCGTTCAAAAGTTTGGGGTCACTTAGAAATGTCCCATTTTTTTGTCCATTAAAATAACATCAAATTGATCAGAAATACAGTGTAGACATCGTTAATGTTGTAAATTACTATTGTAGCTGGAAACAGCAGATTTTTGGGGGGAATATCTACATAGGCGTACAGAGGCCCATTATCAGCAACCATCACTCCTGTGTTCAAATGGCACATTGTGTTAGCTAATCCAAGTTTATCATTTTAAAAGGCTAATTGGTTATTAGAAAACCCTTTTGCAAATGTTTTAGCACAGCTGAAAACTGTTGTTCTGATTAAGAGGCAATAAAACTGGCCTTCTTTTAGACTAGTTGAGTATCTGGAGCATCAGCATTTGTGATTTCAATTACAGGCTCAAAATGGGTAAGCAAAAATGTACGTTCCCTCAACTGCCAAGGAACCAAATGTGCTAGCTGGTGTGTTTGTTTGTTTAAAATACTTTATTTACCTGGCCCCTGTCCCTCTGCATATGTGTCAGCCTAATATTTTTGTTTACTCAGGCTGTGCCCGTTGTGGCATAAGTTTCTGTTTGGAGGAAATGTCAACTGAAGTTTCGTTTTCGTATCATACTGTGTTGCTTTTACAGTTGTGTCCAATGGCATAAAGTACTTAAGTAAAAATACTTTGAAGTACTACTTAAGTATTTTTTGGGGGGGTTATCTGTACTTTACTTTACTATTTATATTTTGACTTTTACTTTTACTTCACTACATTCCTAATGAAAATAATGTACTTTTTACTCCATACATTTACCCTAGCACCCAAAATAGAAAATATTCACCACTCTACATTTTGAATGCTTAGCAGGACAGGAAAATTGTCAAATTCTGTATACAACTGTATACACAAATATTTTCATGTTAATGTGTTTGGTTATCTATGTCATTAATAGTTTATCTTTTAAAGGAAAGTAGTACATTTGATATGTTTGAAGCAGACAGTATGAGTAGATCTAATTATTTAATGTCAAATCATTATTTAGTCAAAAAGATTTAAAAAATAAAAGAAATCAGTGAAATCTATTTTCTACAGACAGACCTGCTCCTATTGATTGCCTGAATCTAAAGAAGACCATTGCTGTATCCTGTGGAGTGGAGCATACTGCTGTTCTGACATTTTTTACACAACAATATTTTAAAACCATTTTTTAGGTTTTAAATTGTATCGAAATGCAGTAAATGAGCTTCAACTTCCGACCTCACTGTGACCCTTAACTACCATAGCAGGCTGTAAGACAAAAAATCACACACTTTAGCTTTGGGGAAGAGGGTTTCAGGTGGGCGGAATGGGGTAGGCTATGGGGGGTGATAAGTGCCAGAATTAAGCCTCGTGAAGCTACTGATACCTCTCACGAAGTCACCTAAACGTCTTCCTAGTGCCATAAAATACCAGCATGAATTGACATGGACTGTCAACGGAGACCACTTTTTTTCTAAGGTGTCAAACTGCCAGCACGTACACGTCACGTGACACGTACACGTCATGTATACGTAGTGTTCACGTCGTGCAACGTGGCGCTGACACGTCACATGTCAGTTTGCTTGTAAGTTTATTATGAACGATCTTACCACGAATGCCTTAAAAATGTCTACATGTGTTAAGCGTCAGTTTAAGTGACTAGTTTATTATTAAAGATCTCAACATGAACGCCTTACAAATGTCTACATCTACATGATTTTGTAAAAAACATTTTTCATGGCCAGAGTAATCTAATCAATTTAATTTGTCGATTTAGCTAAAATAGGCTTCTCACCTCTTCCGACTTCAGTGCATTCAAGACAACTGGGAACTCTGATAAAAACGAGCTCAGACTGGGAAAAATAGTTTTGAACGGTCATCCAACTCGGAATTCTAATTCAGGCATCTTTCTCTGACCTGAAAATCACTGGTGTCATGATTTGACCTCGATTTTTCAGCAGATTTCCCAGTTTAACGGTTTAATAGACACAATCACTGACACCATGCAATCCTTAGGCTATACATTTCTGTGGGGATGTCTTATGGTTAAAAGCAGGGCTCGAATTGAGGGGGTATGTGAGGATCTAGGCTTAACTCTTGTTATAGAGACAGGTAAAAAAGCGTATGCTACCCCTTGTTTAATTAGCCTTAGAAAAACAACCGTCCAGATTATGTAAAGTGATCTAGGGTATAACTCTTATTTGATGGTTATTTCCACATAGGCTAGTAGACTATCGACGGTCTTGAACAGCCTCAACATCATTTCTTGGTAGACCTAGAGGCTTATGAAAACATTCACTTTTAAATGAAAGCATGTGTCACTATCACAGGACAATATGGTTGTTTTATTAAATGCTCCGCAATGTAGAATATTAGTGGTAGGCTATACTTACAGAAAAAGACCATCTTAAAATCGGTGTGGGTCTATCCATACACCTAACAGATAAACACAACAATAGATTGACTAGGATCGTTTGACTTTCCCCCGTGTTATATTTGTTCCCAATTAGGCTAAATGTAGTCCTATTAATTTGCTTGGAATGTTTTCCTATTAATATGCATAGACGAACCATTGCAATTAATGATATTTACTATCATCTGCTTTTTTTATGAATAAACAGGCATCGGGGTAAAACAAAAAATATATAATTTCGATGTCCTCCCCACACATGAATGTTACTTACCTTAGATCACAGTCAGCTAATTTCTACTTCACTCATATGCAAATACATTTGATTATTACATTTACACATTTTAGTAATTTAGCAGATTGCCTTATCCAGAGTGACTTACCGGAGCAATTAGTGTTTGCAATGTTAATGTGAGATACACAGATGAACTAAAAACACTATGTGCCCAGTATGATAGAGCAAGAAAATGTCTTAGCAGATAATGACAACATGACAATAACAGTAGCTGTAGATGATGTAATGAAAAGTTGGAGGGTGGTTGGTAATGGAGGACATCAGGTGGATCCATGTCTGGGTGTTGGGCAGAACCCCTAGGTCCTGGAGAACAGGTAATGGAGGACATCAGGTGGATCCATGTCTGGGTGTTGGGCAGAACTCCTAGGTCCTGGAGAACAGGTAATGGAGAACATCAGGTGGATCCACATCTGGGTGTTGGACAGAACCCCTAGGTCCTGGAGAACAGGTAATGGAGGACATCAGGTGGATCCACGTCTGGGTGTTGGGCAGAACCCCTAGGTCCTGGAGAACAGGTAATGGACGACATCAGGTGGATCCATGTCTGGGTGTTGGGCAGAACCCCTAGGTCCTGGAGAACAGGTAATGGAGGACATCAGGTGGATCCATGTCTGGGTGTTGGGCAGAACCCCTAGGTCCTGGAGAACAGGTAATGGACGACATCAGGTGGATCCATGTCTGGGTGTTGGGCAGAACCCCTAGGTCCTGGAGAACAGGTAATGGAGGACATCAGGTGGATCCATGTCTGGGTGTTGGGCAGAACCCCTAGGTCCTGGAGGGAACAGGGTAGGAGACAGAGACATAAACAAGCAAACACACAGGTTACAGGCTGATCAGTTATGCAAAAATACAGTTAATCAATAGTTTAATTTAAATGTTTGAGTAGACATCCAATATTGTTAACTGCAGACAGAAAGAAAGAATACCCGTCTGTAATTTGTTATGTCAGTGGGGTTGATGAGGGAGGTAAGGGATGGTCCCTGGAAAAGATGAGGTGAGTTGTCAGAGAAACTCTGGGGTGGTGTCATAACCACTGGAGTCATACACCTTAACAGTACCTACCTGGCAGCGGAGGTTACTTACTGTGTCCCAGTGGTTAGCTTTAAGATTGACTATTTGGAAAAACCTCCGGCCCAGTGTTGGTACTGCAGACAGCATGTCGATGCCGCCCACTATGAGGAGGCAAATGCAAATAGTTATCATCTGAGATTTTTATATTCAGCTTAACAGATGGTGAACCCAGCTAGGAGAGAAAGAGCAGCAAGGTTTTCCAGGTCTCGCCTTCCTTTCGTCCTTCTTCCAAACCAAGTCATTCGCCCGGATGTAGAAGCTCTTGGTCCCATCCTTGATTATCCTCCGGTAGCTCTCCTTCTGTTACTCCTGTGCCTTGTCAATGGTCAATGTCACCTTGATTGATAATATAAATAAATGAAATGTATATTTCATATTATTCCAAATACACTTACATATCTCTTGGAGGGACAGAAAATAAATGAACAGCGGACAATACATTTTTACCTGGTCAAAAACCTCCACATCCTTCTCAGTCCGTGCCTGGAGGTGGTCCTCGAAGGCCTTCTGATCTGGTTCGACAACTTCCACCAGATCAGGTGGAGTTTCAGTGATCTGAAAGTATGTTATACAAAAATAGCAATTGACTTAGTGTTGTTTGTCTATCACAAATTTGAAATACTACAGTATATCCAATAATTGTATATACAATTGCATTGTTTACCACAGTCAACAGCTGCAGCTCCAGTCCATACAGCTGCAGCTCCAGTCCATACAGCTGCAGCTCCAGTCCATACAGCTGCAGCTCCAGTCCATACAGCTGCAGCTTCAGTCCATACAGCTGCAGCTTCAGTCCATACAGCTGCAGCTCCAGTCCATACAGCTGCAGCTTCAGTCCATACAGCTGCAGCTTCAGTCCATACAGCTGCAGCTTCAGTCCATACAGCTGCAGCTTCAGTCCATACAGCTCCAGTCCATGCAGCTCCAGTCCATACAGCAGCAGCTCCAGTCCGTACAGCAGGCTATAGGGTGAGTGCTCTGGAGGCCTGGACACTGTTGTTGTGTGCAAAGAGAATGACCTTCAGGTTGTCCTTCCACCATTCCCGGAACCCGTCAAGGGACTTGCCCATGGCAGTCTTGAGGGTGTGGTTGGTTCGTTCATCCAAACCTGGAGGAGGGGGTAGGAAAGGGATATCTATTGACAATGGAAGATATTAAAATGTCGGATTATGTCAAATCAAATCAAATTGTATTTGTCACATGCTCCAAATCCAACAGGTAGACCTTTCTGTAAAATGCTTACTTACAAAGCCAACAATGCAGTTCAAGAAACAGTTAAGAAAATATTTACTAAATAAACTAAAGTAAAAATAGTAAAATAAAAAGTAACACAATAAAAATAACAATAACGAGGCTATATACAGGAGGTACCGGTACCGAGTGGCGATACAAGTTAGTGACTGGGGTCACTGATGCCAGGAGAAGTGTGAAGACAGATGAAATGTTTGGATTGTTCAAGAGTTTGTAAAGAGCTATGAATTTGGATATATTTCATTGTACTGCAGATGCTATGGATTTATAGTTACAGGGAAACTGTGGATAGTTCAGAGGAAGCAACACAAGGGTGCACTCCGATCATTTAAATATAGTTGATTAGATTAGAATCTGGTTGTGTTTTCCTTTCTTACATTTTCCCCCGAGCCATATGTGTACCCAATTCAGCTAAATGTAATCCTATTGATAAGCTTGAAATGTTTTCCTATTTCATTTGCATAAGTTAACCATTGTGATGAATGATATTTACTATCTTCTGCTCTGCATTGGCCCTTTGATTTTTCATTTGTTTTCCATGAACGACGACTGTAGTGGAAGAATGAGAGAAGGTGATGTACTCGCGACTGGCGACTGGCTGGTGTGTGAGGCCCAGCATGATGACTCAATCACGATTTATTGCATTGTCTGGGTGGAAGACCATCTGTGGCCTTTTACAAGGTTCAAACATACCTTTAATTCAATTTAAGGGGCTTTATTGTCATGGGAAACATATGTTTACATTGCCAATACAAGTGAAATAGATAATTAACACAAGTGAAATAAACAATCAAAAGTTAACAGTAAACATTACACTCACAAAAGTTCCAGAAGAATAAAGACATTTCAAATGTCATATTATGTCTATATACAGTGTTGTAATGATGTGCAAATAGTTCAAGTACAAAAGGGAAAAGAAATAAACATAAATATGGGTTGTATTTACATTGGTGTTTGTTCTTCACTGGTTGCCCTTTTCTTGTGGCAACAGGTCACAAATCTTGCTGCTGTGATGGCACACTGTGGTATTTCACCCAGTAGATAAGAGTGTGGCGATCTTTAAGAAGAGACGTTCTCATTGAAGTCCTTGGGTCATTGATGGCAGGAGAGGTGTGAAGACAGATGAAAAGGTGAATCAACGAAATTAATGTTACTGTGTGAATGAAATTGTCATGTTTGAATTTTTCAAGAATTCACAGAGCTACGAATTGGTATATATTTTCTTTGTACTGTAAGTGCTGTGGATTTATTGTTACAGGGAGTGTTATTTTGTTGGTCGGGCAGCGGATAGTTCAAAAAGGGAGCAACACAAGGATGCGCCCCTCTCATTTACATTGAGTTGATTAGATTTGAATCTGGCTGTGTTTTCCTGTCTTGTTTTAACTAGCAAAGAAATGTTGATTCAGGTTGGGCGTGAGTTTCTGCTTGAATTTGGTTAAAAGGACAGTGTTCACACTTTGAGAACTTGCTACCGTGTATCAGACACACATTGTGTTTTCTCATAGAGACTATTCTGAACTGAAGACACGTGTTACCATGTTGTTTTAGCCTGTTGGTGATAGTCAAATACTCTGTGTTATTCTGTAATGTATAATGTTTCATGTACACTAATTGTTTGAGTGTCAATTATTTCATCCTATTAGTTAAATAGAGTAAATGCAATCCTCGTTTTACAGAGTAATTATTTGATTGACTAAATGTTTATAATTTAGAAGGTTTATTGGTAGTTGTTATTTACACTATACACATACAGTACTGTAGCATATTGTTAGGTACCACCTTGGCATCTCACACCTGCTTGCCTCAATTAATTAATGCTAGAACAGTGGTCGCCAGGATTAGCTATTTGTATCTAGTCTCTTAATAATTGCATAACAGTGCAAGTTAGACATGTTCATTATCGTCGTACTGTCATTGATGCAATGATTCACTATCTTGTTAGATCCTCCAGAGAAGCACAGGGCCTGTTGCATTCATTTTTACAGAAAACCACAAACCACCACTGCAATATTGGCCTACACTCAGAAAAAAAGGTGCTATCTACAACCTAAAAGGATCATGATAACATGCAACATAGCACCACCTTTGAAGGTTTTCGTCAACCTCTGCTCAGACTAAATAGCAGTGTTCCAAGAACCTCCACCAGAGGTGACTGTAGTATCCTCAAACGGACAAAAAGGAGACACAAGAGGGCACCCCACGCACATTTTAGATCCCAAAGTGTCTTTATTTTCATACTGTATGATCTCTCTCATCACTATCTCCTTTGCCATATTCTCATGTCTTTTCTTGGAACTCCATCCATGCACACACACACACAACTGTACCGTCTTGTTTAAATTTCTCACATTTTAGGTGTCCAGCTGAGGCTTTGGATGGATCATGTTGCAATGAGATGGGCACAGAGGTATGTATGTAAAGTCATTTTCAGTGTGGTGGCAAATGAGTTGAGCAGGAGAAGAGGATTGCTTGTGGAGGGAGAGCAGTGTGGGTGGTGGGTAGAACAGCTGCAGTGCCGCTGATTGGTTGCTCTGGCTCATCACTTCTTGACTAAAAGAAAGAAAGACTTAGAAATAAGGTTGACATTGCCATAGTTCAACAGCTGAAAAGCCTTCATTAACATACTCCCAGAGATAGCAAGACATTCAGTATTCACTGAATGAAGTAGCCTACCCATCCCCATTTACAATTTCATTCATCAATGAAATAAGTTATACTATAACACATTCAATGACATTATTATTGTAGACTATGGGCTACGCCTGTATCTACCTTGTACAATACCATAATCATTGAATGAAGTAGAATACCCATCCACATTTACAATGTAATTTATCAATTAGATAAATAATACTAACACATCAAATTACATTATTATTGTACACTAGCCTACTTGACACAGTAAATAATATTGCCTATGTGCTTTCAACTCGTTATCAACAAAAATAAATTATTTTCAAATAAACCAAATTTGCCTTTTTCACATAGTAGGCCTAAATATTTGCCAACAATATCACAACTTAAATATAGCCTACTTACAATTGGATCAAAGACATCTTGCTAATTCTTTTCATCGTCTCTAAGGAAACTATCTAGGGTATACACTCTGGAAAATCACTTCTGCTGCTTGTAGAAAAACAAACAAATTAATGTCTGTGTCGCCACCAAGCTCTCAAATACCGTGCCAGTCTCTCACTTTATGAACAGTCACTGCTATCTGGATTCCTTGGGATGTCCCTACCCTGAACCCTAAACTATAACCCTTAACTAACACTAAACTGAACCATTTTACTTTTATACTTGATTGAGGGAGGGACATCCCAAGGAATCCGAATAGCACGGACCTTCTGGGAAAGCCTATTAACTCCTCTATTCGATTGAAAGCCATGGACTCAACTCCTATTGGTTGTTTGATGCTCGGAACTGGTAACATCTACAAGTCTCTGCTAGGTAATGCCCCGCCTTATCTCAGCTCACTGGTCACCATAGCAGCACCCACCAGTAGCACAGGCTCCAGCAGGTATATCTCACTGGTCACCCCCAAAGCCTATTCTTCCTTTGGCCTTTCCTTCCAGTTCTCTGCTGCCAATGACTGGAACGAACTGCAAAAATCTCAAAAGCTGGAGACTATTACCTCCCTCACTAGCTTTAAGCACAAATCACTGCACCTGTACATAGCTCAACTGTAAATAGCCCATCCAATCTACCTCATCCCCTCACTGTATTTATTTATTTATCTTGCTCCTTTGTACCTCAGTATCTCAACTTGCACATTCATCTTCTGCACATCCTACCATTCCAGTGTTTAATTACTATATTGTAATTAATTTGTCACCATAGCCTATTTTTTTGCTTTACCTCTCTTATCCTACCTCATTTGCACATGCTGTATATAGATTTTTCTACTGTATTATTGATTGTATGTTTGTTTATTCCATGTGTAACTCTGTGTTGTTGTATGTGTCGAACTGCTTTGCATTATTTTGGCCAGGTCACAGTTGCAAATGAGAACTTGTTCTCAACTAGCCTACCTGGTTAAATAAAGGGGAAATAAAAATAAATAAATAAAAAACACTGTCTGTGATTGGCTAACAACATTTAGATCTGTATACAGCGAGATAAGATAACATACCATCGCATGAGGTGTTGAGGCAAAGGCAGATTACCTATAGATTGGACGTAATCTTTTCTAGGCCATTATTGATAATAAGGTGGCTATATCGGAATGTCGGCTTGCACGGGGAAAACTGTACATTTCTAACAGTTATGGTTGAGATTGAATCAATATAAATATAAACTATGCACCCTATGACTTTCATTAACATGCAGGCGTCATGCAGAGGTTGGTATCTGGTCATGTCAGTCAGACGTTCAATAGCAGTCAACAGCCAAACAGTGGTACAGGTGCCTAGGCTTAATTCTGGCACACATCACCCCCATATCTGTCAATGCAGCTTTTGAGTCAACATGTGTATCTGGCTTACTGTGAGGTCAATAACTCTGAACAACATCATCATGGGCTAACAAAATGTGCAATAGCAAGCTAACAAAGTTTTACACCGGGTCTCCTTCTAATCTTTGCACCACAGATAGAACAATGAGACAGATATTTCACTGGATTTTTAAATGTGAAGAATCCGCTTGGCGTTTTTACTCTATCAAATATGGTAGTGAGAGGAAGCCCACTGGCGAGCATTGGGAGAAGAAGGAACGAGATGGATTTTGGCCTACATTCTGCACATTATTTCATCGATGAAACATTTGATCTCGATACAGTTTTCTGTTTCCAAAATTAGAGTATGTTATGAACCGAGTGGACTAAGGTTTGTAGACTTTAACGTTTCCAAAGATTTAAAAAATCGCGTTGTTTAGGAGCGCAAAGGCGAATTGAGTTATTGCACACGCGCATTTTAGAGTAGTTGTTCCCTAACGGAAATATGCAGACGATGCTAGAACGCGCTAATAGGATCTCGCTAGCTCGTGCTTGGCCCCCTCATTGCTTGTTCTGGGTAATTTGTTACCATTGGAAACGGCAGGCTGTGGTCTATCTTGGTTTAGATAGACAAATCTTTGTTTGCGCTCTCTCCCTCGGAGAAGGAACAGTCGCCAGCGCGCCGAAATATACTTTTTAGGTACGACTCCAAAATGACTTTGGCTAACCACTTTGACTCCGCCTCCTAAAAGTGCCACCGTACACATAACTGCTGGTTTTAGGCAACACTAAAAAGGCAGGGCTGGCCAGGGCTCATGTTTGGAGTATTCATTGCAGCAGGTCAAAAGACTCTGGGCTGACATAAAATCATAGCCCGGGTTTGGTGACGTCATTGGTTTCGACATAATTCTGACTTTATGAATGTGGTTACTAGTGACGACCCTCGGAGGCTCGAACCCCTCGTTCTGTTCTGCTGATTGGCCAAAGAATGATAAACGAAATTAATGAAAGCCAATTATATTTTATCGATCAGATAGCTGAGCGTTCCTCAGATAAGGTAATTGGGGCCAATCAACGCAAACTGTTTACATTTTCATTATGGGTGTTCAATCAATTATGCAGTGCATACAATCTGGAAAATCAGTGATCATTGATAACTACTGCAAATTGGATTTAATGCCTTCTGATATTTTACTAAAAGTAGCTCACACACAGGCACATGCGCGCGCACACGTACACAGGTAGTGCCCTGTACAGTCTTCCTAGGTGGACCACACTTTAGTCATTCATCAGTCAGTCATCATGTTCTGCTGGGGAGACGGTTCGAGTGGACAGTTTGGTCTAAACTTTGAGAATGTGTCTGTTCCGATAGCAGGGAATATATTCTCTGATAAAGTCACAGAAATTGTTTGTGGGGAACAACACACTTTATTTCTCACCGTAGATGGCAGGATCCTATCATGCGGGCGCAACTCAAAGGGACAACTTGGCAGACAGAGGAACAGAGATTCAAAACTACCAGGTAATACATCATTTAATGATATCTGAATATTTGGGTGCAAGGTTCGCTATGTAGGCTATTTACAGAATAGGTGCAATGATCGCTAGGTAGGTTATTTCAGATGAAAGTGCGGCTAAAATGATGCTTGCGTTATAATAATTTTATTCTTCATCATTATGCTAACATTTTCTTTTCACAATATTGTTCATAATTACAGATTATATTAAAATGTTTAGTAGCCTATATTTAGCCTAGTGAACTTTACCACAACTTTCAGAAATTGGTACACTATCCCTCAATAAAACTACAACATCGGCTCAGTTTCAGTTTCGTTTCTCCATTCAAATCAGAAGAACGAAGGTGAACTGTTGCTATGTAATTTACGTCATCCTCAAGATTATGGACTTTCATTTAGTCAATGGTGCCCTGAGGACATAAAATCTAAAACTACAAGATACGATAACAAGTACATCACATTAGAACATTTATCATCACAGGCATCATGAACAAATTATTAAAGTCGGTCAAAACAATTGCACACCTTGGTGAACTCATTTATCATCAGGGTGTTAAACTGCCCTAGTGGCACCAGGGAATCCACATGTAATAGTATTTAACCCTTTCCAAGACATAGGACTTCCAAATAAAACTGTGTGTTCTACCCGTTTCAGCCCCAGTGGAGGGTCTGGGGGTAGTGGTCTCTGTGGCTTGTGGTCAGGACCACTCTGTTGCTGTGTGCGTGTCAGGACAGGTGTACTCCTGGGGGGCAGGGGGTGAGGGACAGCTGGGCATCGCACCTACTACGGTCTCCAAAGTCCCCAGGCCAAGGCAAGGAAACCTCCACTTCAACTTGAAATAGATCTTGATAGTGAAATATCACCTATGATTTACATTGTCAAGTAATGAGAGCCCTCTTGGATTCCACTGATCACTAACAAAGACAAAATGTACTAGATGTCTCCTTTTTTTTTCACAGACCAGTTCCAATACCTTCGCCCTTGCCGATAACAGTGATACAGGTTGCTTGTGGAAATTCCCATTCTTTGGCCCTGACTACAGGTATAACGTACTGTACCTACTGATGTCTCTCAAACAGACTACATTCCATCTAAACTATGACAACCACATGCATCAGTTAGAAAAAAAGGTGCTGTCTTAAACCTAAAAGGGTTATTCAGCAGTCCCCATACGAGAACCCGTTGGAGAACCCTTTTTGGTTCCAGGTAGAATAATTTTGAGTTCCATGTCAGAACTTTGTCTCAAAGTTCTACATGGAACCCAAAAGTGTTCTACCTGGAGCCAAAAAGGCTTTTCCTATGAGGACAGCTAAAGAACAATTTTTTCTAAGAGTGAACATCAAAAGGACAGTGAGATGATATTTATTAGGAAAGAATGTAACTCTGGAATTGTTGTGATGTAATTGTAATGTAATATGTAATTTCTTTGTCTTCCACAGGAGGACAGGTGTTCTCATGGGGTCTGAACAGCCATGGACAGCTGGGCCTGGGGAAGGGAGTCCCTCTGCAGCCCATACCTGCCCTGGTGCGCTCCCTCATAGGGGTCCCAGTGACCCAGGTAGCAGCCGGAGGAACCCACACTCTGGCCCTCACCCTCCCAGGCCTGGTTTACTGCTGTGGGGCGAACAGGGCTGGGCAGCTGGGACTCAACCGTGTGGATGAGAAAGGTACTACAACTCTCTCACTTCGTACGCTACTTGTATAAAAAGCTAATCAGGCTTATCCACCAGCATTTTCTCATTTGAACTTGGATTCCTTTGTTATAACCACTAAGTTGTTTTACAGATGTATTATAATGAGTGGGAATATTGTATGATGCTTGTATGATGCTTGTTCCCCCTGCCAGGCCGGTTCAACATCTGTTCTGTGCCTGCTCTCAGAGTCTTGGGGGTTTCCTTCATCAGCTGTGGAGAGGCACATTCTGCTGTTCTCACCAAGGTATCATACTATTACTGTAGAGAGGCACATTCTGCTGTTCTCACCAAGTTATCATACTATTACTGTGGAGAGGGACACTGTTGTTCTCACCAAGGTATCATACTATTACTGTGGAGAGGGACACTGCTGTTCTCACCAAGGTATCATATTATTACTGTATTTTTAATGAAGGCCCCAAGGGAGATGTTGGAGACAAATCCGACAGCTGTTCATTATTTTATAAAAAGTATTTAATGTCCTAAACAGTGGGCCCACTGGGAGATAGTTCTGCACACAAAGTCAGCAGCCTCTCGAATATACAATTCATCACATATTGGTAAATAAAGCCAGTTATATAAAATGACCTTGAACAGAGGTGAAAAACAAATGATCAAGTGTCTGGTGGGTGTCTGGAAGAGATTGGCTACACAATGGAGCATACAAGTTGTTATCTGAGTGCATGAATACAGTCTCCTACTAAATGAGAAGTTACAGATTATTACAGAATAGAAAGTCACAGGTTATACAGAATATGTCCTGATTATGGCTGTTATTACAGATCAAGCCTCGGGGCTACCAGAGTAAAGGTCAACCCTTCAATACTAATATTCTGTCTCTTTAAGAAGTAATTAGGGCCCTGACCGGAATAGACCAGGAACAACTCTGGGCCTTGACATGTCAACAACTGGTTCTGTTTTTTTGTGGTATTTAGGGTGGACAGGTGTTCACCTTTGGAGAGGGAAGCCGAGGCCAGCTTGGGCACAACGCATCAGCTAATGAACTCCTACCCAAACTGGTAGAGGGTATGGATGGACTGGCCTCACAGATAGCATGTGGCAGGTAATGACCAACAGCATAATGCTACTTATACACATATATACACATATAATAAACAGATAGGAAACCAATCTTGAACATTCTCAGTCTGACTGTTTTTGTCTTACTGTAACTCTGCCAGCCATCACACCCTGGTGCTGGGGTCCTCAGGTCAACTCTGGGCCTTTGGCAGTGGGGTCAAAGGTCAGCTAGGGACTGGCAACACAGGTGGCAGCTTGCGACCCACCCCAGTGCTGCTGAAAAGGGCTTCTGGTGGGGCAGCAACAGTCATACACAACGGTACCAGATACAATATGTATTCTATTCTCTTCTATTCTATTTTGTATTTGATTCTATTCAATTCTATTATGCAGCTACATACTGACTATGTAGTGTTTGTGTGACTGAGTAAGAACACATTATGAGATTTTATGTCCCTACAACCTCTTCTGTACATTTTGTTTTTTTTACCAGACATGAAGATATCAGTGGGATGGAATTCAAACTTCATTTACACTGCTGAGGTAATGTTTCTGACCTTTTATACCTCAATAATAGGGAGCCTGGAACATTCTAAATGTCTCAAGCAGCTAATTCATGTTTGAGATATTCACATTTATTATATTGCTTTATCTGCCTTTGTAGAGTTCTGAAAGAGAACAGCCAATCGGGAGGTTAGATAAAGCCAAGCTGCAAAAATGGCTGTCGATGGAGCAAGGAAATGCAGAGGCGCAAAGGTTAATTTATTATTTACATTAAATATTAAAACATACAATCTACCGTAGACAAAGGTTCTTTGTTAGTTTTTATTTTTTTTCTAGCTAACTAAAATGACATAAACAAACATTTATTTTACAGTATATTTCTTATAGTATAATTGTACTGAAACATCAAATATGTCTACATTTGTTCCAACAGAGAAATATCCTTGATGTTCTCAACAAGTTCAAGTCTTGTGGCCAGTTTCACCAAAGCCAGGTAAGCTATTTTATAATGGAAGGTTTGGATAGTTTGAATTGAAAACAGTATGTGTACAGTTAGGACTATGTTGTGTTCTTGCTAATGCTATGCCCTCTGTTTCCTATGACCAGTGAGATTCCACAAGCAGCCGGAGCTTTGACAGTGGACCTAGAAGCTGCTAGCCAGGTTTTCGACCAGCTACTGAACATACCTTGGATTAAGAAATCAGTTAAGATGAACTTACTCTTTAAACCCATATGTTAAATGAATATATATTTTAGAACAGAACTAAATGTTACACTCATCATTTCTCTGTTATTTTTCCAAATAGGTAAACATTGTGCCACTGGTGGAAAATCTTTGCATTTCAGCAGCTGTCATCAAGTCACCAGAGATCTTTCTGATACTACCCACAATCCCTCTTCTCCACGAGGACCACAACGTCATCAACATGGTCATGACATTAGCAGTATTTATCAACAACCATCTGAACGAAACGGCTATGAAAACTTTAAGTAAATAACCCCTGACCGTTTCCAATTATAATTATCCGCCTACCTCCTCATGCCTTTTGCACACAATGTATATAGACGCTCTTTTTTTTCTACTGTGTTATTCACTTGTTAATTGTTTACTCCATGTGTAACTCCGTGTTGTCTGTTCACACTGCTATGCTTTATCTTGGCCAGGTCGCAGTTGCAAATGAGAACTTGTTCTCAACTAGCCTGCCTGGTTAAATAAAGGTGAAAAAAAAGAGAAAAAAAATCATCGGCTAATAATTACATTTGGCATCAGTTAAAAATGACTAGAATATTATTATAATTGAACCATGGCTGACACTACATAACCAGTGTATAGACTGAGAGATAATCCTTTTTTGGCAGTATCATGAAATGCAAACATTATTGTAATTTACAATAAGGTCATATAATGCACTTCATTTTCTACTGTATTCTAGAAGACTGGTGGTCGTCACTGGAGCCTTCCATCATGACTAAGCACATTCTGATGTGGAAGAATGCCCTGTCATTCCTGCTGAGGAATGGTCTTCTGGTTACCCACAACCCTGGAGTCAAACTCTTGCTACAACTCCTCAAGCAGCTCCACAAAGTCAGTGTCCATGCACCTTGCTTGTCAATCATTTTTATGCATTTGATCCTTTTCTATATTTCTGTCAATAGTTGATCATCCTCCAACATAACTCATTAACCGTTCAGTCCTTTATCGTAAATAATTCAGAATTATTGCTGACAAGACATTTGTGATGGAATGTAGAAATGTATCATTATGTTATGTCAAAGGCAAACAAAAGGGCTGGAAGAATCCAGAAAGTTCCAGCCAGTACCTTTTATGTGGAAGAGATCATTGGTAACGTCATTCCTATGGAGGATGTGAAGCTTTGGCGTTTTTGGTCAACAAGGGAGGTAATAAAATAACATAATAACTATCTCTAAATTAGAAAAATTATGAATTGGCCCTCTAAGTTTGTTCTTAAAAGATGAGGGGGAAAAGTCATATGGTGGCTCCCCACTGGGCATCAGCGTACACTTCAGAGCATATGAAAGAAATGAGATCCATAATAAATTGTTGAGATATTACTTGTGTTTTTGTGTGTCATTTCTAGGATATGGAGGAGATGCCTGTCATCTTTTGCCGTTTCCCATTTGTGTTGAATCTGATATGCAAGATGGCTGTTTTCAACATTCATGCACATTTTTCAAAGGTAAACTATTATTCCACTTAAAATTAATATGGCTTCATTATAAGATTAGATTGACCCATATTTATGTATACCTTACATAGTGTTTACCCAAGCTGGTATATAATTCTATATACTTAAAAGTATGTTTATATATTGCAGGAGGTTCACAAACTCGCCCACCGGCTGACGGTGATGTGTCCTTCTGGAACGTTCCGAGACAACCCAGAATCTCCCCCTGCTCCAGTCTTCCAGTTGACCTTAAGGCGCCCGTCACTCATCGAAGACACCTTCAGACAACTGGGTGCTGCAGATCATGACTACTTCCAGAGAGAACTTGTGGTAAAATTATCTTTTGTCAGTTCAAAAGGGACAATAAAGTAACATTCAAATAATTATCCCTGAGACCGAATGTTACAACTCAACTAATCTTGGCCAAATCAAACCAAATCTCAGCTACTCGATTTAACATTTTAATGTTAGACTGTCACTACCCACTGGACACACACTGGTTGAATCAACGTTGGTTCCAGTGAAACAAACGTGGAATAGACATTGAATTGACGTCTGTGCCCAGTGGTAGAGTCTAGAACTCAACCTAAACGTGGCCTATCTTACTGTATCCCTCAGGTGCGGTTTGTGGAGGACATGAAGCTGTCGCTCGTCAACAAAAGGGACTTTTTCCTCCATGTGTTTGAAGAGCTGTTGGCATCAGAGTCTGAGATGTTCATGTACAATGACACCAAGACACTGGTCTGGTTCCCTGCCAAGGTAAGAACTAGAATTAGGGAATTATGATGTCATTACTATATAATAAATCACTGCACTCTCAAGCAAATTAAAATAGTTGAGTAATGGAATAATATTCTAAAAACAATCTAAATACATTTAGTCAGTTAATAGCAACAGAAAGAGATTCAACCACTAAAACAGTGCCACTATATGCACTGTATTAATCAATACAGAATTGTGTCCAAGTATAATCACCATCACTCCCTACTCTCTTCCTGATGTACCAAGGTTTTATAGTTGTACACATTCACAGCTAAAAGCTGAATTGCAGTATACAGACAACAACATAATACAACAAAGGAGATAAAAGTTATTTGAAGAAGAATGGTGCCTGTTCTTGTTTATTCTTGATCTCTGCCTTGACTCATGTGCCACCTACCCTTACTACCAGCCCAGAGTGGAGGAGAAGAGCTACTTCCTGTTTGGTGTCTTGTGTGGCATGGCCCTGTACAACCACAACATTGTACACCTGCCCTTCCCTCTGGCCCTGTTCAAGAAGATGGTGGGGGTCAAGCCCTCACTGGAGGACCTGAGAGAGTTTGACCCTGTTGTGGGAGGGTACGTTTGTATTTTAGAATGTACATTTTAGCATTGAATTAGTGTCCCTTAGAAACGGATGAAAATGTTTCAACATGAATTCATTTTCGCTGTAATTGAAGGAGTTTGCGGTACCTCTTGGAGGACTACACTGATGATGATGTTGAAGAAAACCTGGACATGACCTTCACCGTATGTATAATATTGAAACTGATTGAGCAATGAAATATCCCTAGATACAGTATGTGAATAGTGGTAAAACTGTTTATTTTCATCAGGTGATCTGGGATGACCAGAAGGTGGAGCTGGATCCCAAAGAAACAGGAAAACCAGTCACAAGTTTTAACAGGTATGGCTACACCAAGATCTGAATTTCATCACTTTGTTGCAGGAGAACTTTCCTGCAATGCAGGACATTTTAAAAGTGTAGAATATATTTGAGGTTTAAAAAGGCTTCAGACATGATTTTCCCTTACAAAAAATGTATCAACTCCTACAAAAATGTCCATTAATTATAATCCACATAATAATTCACATGTTCTGTTGCTGCAGGATTATTTTCCTGCTGTAGCAACCTGGCTCACATTACGGTCTATTGTCTGTAATGCATAATACAAGGTTGACATTTTAGAAGTTAGAAGTTACAACAAGCTTTCTGCTTGTTCTGTTTTCTGTTTTTGAAAATATTAAAATACCATTAAATACCATTAAATACCATTTTTACAGGAAGCAGTTTGTTGATGCCTACGTGAACCTCGCCTTCAACCAATCAGCGGAGAAGGTGTTTGAAGAGTTCAGGAGAGGCTTCTTCAAGGTGTGTGACAGGGACGTGGTGGAGTTGTTCCAGCCTGAGGAGCTCAGGGGAGTCATGGTGGGGAAAGAGGACTACGACTGGGACACGCTCAAACAGGTCTATATACAACCATCATTCATTACTCAGTGTGGGGCTGGGTGCTGACTTGAGAAATTAGGGCATAAATCAGTCAGTGTTGATGCATTTATATCAATGGGGGATTTGCTTTGATGTCAAGTTATGGGTACGTTTCTCAAGTTAGGACTGGGACTAGGAGATAATGTGCTATACATGGTGCTTTGTGACATACTGTGTGACTTTGAGTGGTGAATCGTTTAAATGGCGTGCAAGTTTAATATTGTTTAATTATTGCTGCCATTTGTTTGGTTTGTATATCCAGAACACTGTGTATGATGGAGAGTATCATGCCAGACATCCCAACATCATCACATTCTGGGAGGCTTTTGAGGAACTGACAGATGACCAAAAGAAAGCTTTCCTCCGTAAGTATGGCACTAAATTGCTCTCGGTTGAGTAAAACTGGAGGAACCATACAGTCTTTCATAATGCTGGTTCAGGGTTTTGTCTGCATATTTGAACTTCCTGTTCTACAAGAGCATTTACACATCATTTTTGTCTGAACACATTTGAGAAATTAGCAGACACTTATCCAGAGTAACTTACTGGAGAAATTAGGGTTAAGTGCCTTGCTCAAAAGCACAACAACATATTTTCACCTTCTTTGCTCAAGGCTTTTAACCAGGGACCTTTTGGTTGCTGGTCCAATGCTCTTAATCACTAGGCTACCTACCACACAATGACATCCACTAGATTTCTTCCCATTCAAATCAAATCAAATTTTATTTGTCACATACACATGGTTAGCAGATGTTAATGCGAGTGTAGCGAAATGCTTGTGCTTCTAGTTCTGACAATGCAGTAATAACAAACAAGTAATCTAACTAACAATTCCAAAAAACTACTGTCTTATACACAGTGTAAGGGGATAAAGAATATGTACATAAGGATATATGAATGAGTGATGGTACAGAGCAGCATAGGCAAGATACAGTAGATGGTATCGAGTACAGTATATACATATGAGATGAGTATGTAAACCAAGTGGCATAGTTAAAGTGGCTAGTGATACATGTATTACATAAGGATGCAGTCGATGATATAGAGTACAGTATCTACGTATGCATATCAGATGAATAATGTAGGGTAAGTAACATTATATAAGGTAGCATTGTTTAAAGTGGCTAGTGATATATTTACATCATTTCCCATCAATTCCCATTATTAAAGTGGCTGGAGTAGAGTCGGTGTCATTGACAGTGTGTTGGCAGTAGCCACTCAATGTTAGTGGTGGCTGTTTAACAGTCTGATGGCCTTGATAGAAGCTGTTTTTCATTCTCTCGGTCCCAGCTTTGATGCACCTGTACTGACCTCGCCTTCTGGATGACAGCGGGGTGAACAGGCAGTGGCTCGAGTGGTTGATGTCCTTGATGATCTTTATGGCCTTCCTGTAGCATCGGGTGGTGTAGGTGTCCTGGAGGGCAGGTAGTTTGCCCCCGGTGATGCGTTGTGCAGACCTCACTACCCTCTGGAGAGCCTTACGGTTGAGGGCGGTGCAGTTGCCATACCAGGCGGTGATACAGCCCGCCAGGATGCTCTCGATTGTGCATCTGTAGAAGTTTGTGAGTGCTTTTGGTGACAAGCCGAATTTCTTCAGCCTCCTGAGGTTGAAGAGGCGCTGCTGCGCCTTCCTCACGATGCTGTCTGTGTGAGTGGACCAATTCAGTTTGTCTGTGATGTGTATGCCGAGGAACTTAAAACTTGCTACCCTCTCCACTACTGTTCCATCGATGTGGATGGGGGTGTTCCCTCTGCTGTTTCCTGAAGTCCACAATCATCTCCTTAGTTTTGTTGACGTTGAGTGTGAGGTTATTTTCCTGACACCACACTCCGAGGGCCCTCACCTCCTCCCTGTAGGCCGTCTCGTCGTTGTTGGTAATCAAGCCTACCACTGTTGTGTCGTCCGCAAACTTGATGATTGAGTTGGAGGCGTGCGTGGCCACGCAGTCGTGGGTGAACAGGGAGTACAGGAGAGGGCTCAGAACGCACCCTTGTGGGGCCCCAGTGTTGAGGATCAGCGGGGAGGAGATGTTGTTGCCTACCCTCACCACCTGGGGGTGGCCCGTCAGGAAGTCCAGTACCCAGTTGCACAGGGCGGGGTCGAGACCCAGGGTCTCGAGCTTGATGACGAGCTTGGAGGGTACTATGGTGTTGAATGCCGAGCTGTAGTCGATGAACAGCATTCTCACATAGGTATTCCTCTTGTCCAGATGGGTTAGGGCAGTGTGCAGTGTGGTTGAGATTGCATCGTCTGTGGACCTATTTGGGCGGTAAGCAAATTGGAGTGGGTCTAGGGTGTCAGGTAGGGTGGAGGTGATATGGTCCTTGACCAGTCTCTCAAAGCACTTCATGATGACGGATGTGAGTGCTACGGGGCGGTAGTCGTTTAGCTCAGTTACCTTAGCTTTCTTGGGAACAGGAACAATGGTGGCCCTCTTGAAGCATGTGGGAACAGCAGACTGGTATAGGGATTGATTGAATATGTCCGTAAACACACCGGCCAGCTGGTCTGCGCATGCTCTGAGGGCGCGGCTGGGGATGCCGTCTGGGCCTGCAGCCTTGCGAGGGTTAACGCGTTTAAATGTCTTACTCACTTCGGCTGCAGTGAAGGAGAGACCGCATGTTTTCGTTGCAGGCCGTGTCAGTGGCACTGTATTGTCCTCAAAGCGGGCAAAAAAGTTATTTAGTCTGCCTGGGAGCAAGACATCCTGGTCCGTGACTGGGCTGGGTTTCTTCCTGTAGTCCGTGATTGACTGTAGACCCTGCCACATGCCTCTTGTGTCTGAGCCGTTGAATTGAGATTCTACTTTGTCTCTGTACTGGCGCTTAGCTTGTTTGATAGCCTTGCGGAGGGAATAGCTGCACTGTTTGTATTCAGTCATGTTACCAGACACCTTGCCCTGATTAAAAGCAGTGGTTCGCGCCTTCAGTTTCACACGAATGCTGCCATCAATCCACAGTTTCTGGTTAGGGAATGTTTTAATCGTTGCTATGGGAACGACATCTTCAACGCACGTTCTAATGAACTCGCACACCGAATCAGCATATTCGTCAATGTTGTTGTCTGACGCAATACGAAACATCTCCCAGTCCACGTGATGGAAGCAGTCTTGGAGTGTGGAGTCAGCTTGGTCGGACCAGCGTTGGACAGACCTCAGCGTGGGAGCCTCTTGTTTTAGTTTCTGTCTGTAGGCAGGGATCAACAAAATGGAGTCGTGGTCAGCTTTTCCGAAAGGGGGCGGGGCAGGGCCTTATATGCGTCGCGGAAGTTAGAGTAACAATGATCCAGGGTCTTTCCACCCCTGGTTGCGCAATCGATATGCTGATAAAATTTAGGGAGTCTTGTTTTCAGATTAGCCTTGTTAAAATCCCCAGCTACAATGAATGCAGCCTCCGGATAAATCGTTTCCAGTTTGCAGAGAGTTAAATAAAGTTCGTTCAGAGCCATCGATGTGTCTGCTTGGGGGATATATACGGCTGTGATTATAATCGAAGAGAATTCTCTTGGTAGATAATGCGGTCTACATTTGATTGTGAGGAATTCTAAATCAGGTGAACAGAAGGATTTGAGTTCATGTATGTTTCTTTCAACACACCATGTCACGTTAGTCATAAGGCATACGCCCCCGCCCCTCTTCTTACCAGAAAGATGTTTGTTTCTGTCGGCGCGATGCGTGGAGAAACCCGCTGGCTGCACCGCTTCGGATAGCGTCTCTCCAGTTAGCCATGTTTCCGTGAAGCAGAGAACGTTACAGTCTCTGATGTCCCTCTGGAATGCTACCCTTGCTTGGATTTCATCAACCTTGTTGTCAAGAGACTGGACATTGGCAAGAAGAATGCTAGGGAGTGGTGCACGGTGTGCCCGTCTCCGGAGTCTGACCAGAAGACCGCCTCGTTTCCCTCTTTTTCTGAGTCGTCTTTTTGGGTCGCTGCATGGAATCCACTCTGTTGCACTGGTTGTAAGGCAGAACACAGGATCCGCATCGCGAAAAACATATTCTTGGTCGTACTGATGGTGAGTTGACGCTGATCTTATATTCAGTAGTTCTTCTCGGCTGTATGTAATGAAACCTAAGATGACCTGGGGTACTAGTGTAAGAAATAACACGTAAAAAAACAAAAAACTGCATAGTTTCCTAGGAACGCGAAGTGAGGCGGCCATCTCTGTCTACCTTTCACTTTCTCTCCCCTCCTTCTCAGTGTTCCTGACGGGCTGTGATCGCGCTCCCATCCTGGGCATGGACAAGATTCAGATGAAGGTAGCGATCCTGCAGAACTCTACTGAACTGCATTTCCCAGAATCCCTTACCTGCCACTTGCTATTGCTGCTGCCCATCTACCCCTCCAAGGAGATGCTGCTGGCCAGGCTCAAAGAGGCATGTGCCCACAACAGAGGCTTCTGGAAGGAGTAATGGACACTATATATAGGCTACTGCTGTGTTCATCATTTCATTCAATGTGTTTCTTACATGTCAATATATCTCTTATGTTTAGCATAGGATTTTGGTTCTTTTAAATTTTTCCTTTGCTTTTTCTATTGGAAATGTGAATATTGCAAATCCAGGATATGTAGCCTGCCCTATTATTGGAAAAACATTCCTTGACTTAATGTCTACTAATTCGGAGTGTGATATATAAAAATAACTTTCTTATTCAGTAATATACATTCAAGAGCCTACTTATTTATCTATGTTTTCTTTATTTATATAGTGTGGCATTTGCTGTAATTCTGTAATAGTGTGGCATTGTTAAGGTTTTCTTCCGTCGAAGAGGACCTAAATGCAGCGTGGTTAAGGTTTTCTTCCGTCAAAGGAGAGGAGGACCAAAATGTAGCGTGGTTATTGATACATCTTTAATAAAAGATTAACAATACAAAACGTAAAAACCAAAACAGCCCTATCTGGTGCAAACAAACACAGAGACAGGAACAATCACCCAAGAAACACTCAAAGAATATGGCTGCCTAAATATGGTTCCCAATCAGAGACAATGATAAACACCTGCCTCTGATTGAGAACAACTCTAGGCAACCATAGACTTACCTAGACAACTCTACTATACCACAATCCCAATAACCTACAAAAACCCCAAGACAAAACACACCACATAAATAACCCATGTCACACCCTGGCCTGACCAAAATAATACAGAAAACACAAAATACTAAGACCAAGGCGTGACAGGCATTTGATGTAATTCTGTAATAGTGTGGCAATTGATGTAATTCTGTAATAGTGTGGCATTTGATGTAATCCTGCAATAGTGTGGCATTTCAACATCCTTTTTTTCTGGACACGTCTGCATCATCTTTTGACATATGTCTGTATCTTGTGTTTTATTGACAGAATAATTATGTATGTATCTAATAAATAGAGATGATTAGTTCACCTCAGTGTTTTCTTTTATCAATGGGAACTGCTGTCAGCACTTCGATGCAGAGCAGTGGTGTGGTTTCTCCTACAACGTGCATAACATTCTGAGAACCATATGTTTCTTAGAGCTTGGTGAGAGGGTGGTTGTCCTATGGTTATTTTGCATACAACCTTCCCATAACGTTTCCTCAGGGTTCTATTTAAATGAATGTTCTCAAATTGTTCAGAGAACCAGAGGACATCAGCATAACGTTTTCTGCAGGTTTTCTCATGTTCTATTTAAAGTAATGTTCTCAGAACATTAAAAAAACTGCCATGAAAACATAACATTCTTTCAACATCCTTTGAATGTTATTTAAAAACATATTCCTTTCTGAGCATCAACAAAATTCTCTATCCTCTATCTTAAGTGTGTTCGGGTGTGTTGGCTGCAACCACTTAATGGCCACACCTGATCTTAATGAGTGCTTATTTCCTTTGAAATGGTCTGTTTGAATAGACTAAAATGAACAGCTTTCTATGAGTTTAAAAAAAACATGGCATGCTTGCTCCATGGGTTTGCATGATTAATGCCTAAGCAAATGAATTGTGCTTGGAGTTCAAAACAGTTAATCTAAACTAGCAGTGTTATTGAAACAGTCTCAGGACATTTTATTACCCTCAAATAACCTGTTCTCGGGTAATAAGACACCCCAGGAAAACTTCCAGGGAACCATAGAATAACCTCCCTGCAACCTAGAAATGTAAGTCCCCAGAACAGGCAATATTTTTACTTCCATTCTCAGAATGTCCAAAATATTTTCCTTTTTAACCGTCAGGAAACGTATGGCTTCATCTCCAGAACCAATGGGAAACAAAAAAACGCATGTCCCCACAACTTCCAAGGATCCAAATGTGCTAGCTGGGGTGTTTGTTTGATTAAAATACTTTACCTGGCTCCTGTCTCGTTTTCTCAGGCCATTCCCATTGTGGCATAAGTTTCTGTTTGTAGAAAAATGTAAACTCAAGTTTCGTTTTCGTTCCTTGCTGTTATTGCATATGGTCGCGTTAATCCCTTTTCCCCTTCAGAACGCACTGACTCACAGGGCACAGAAAGACTGCTCTGACCATCAAGATTAGCTGATTATTGATACGTTTAGAAGGCGACAATAATAACACATTGACAATGTTTTCGTGGGGAGAGAACAGCCGTGATGGCTTCGGTTTAGTAAAGTCGAATGGTTTGGTAAAGGCGAACACGGATAGTTGCCTAAATGTCATACTCACGAAATCTCCAATTGCGCATCTGTCCGCGGGTAATAAAGTGGTCGCGTTTATCAGGAGTAATGGGAAAGTGTCATTCGCTTGCAGGATACACGAGTATAAAGATGGGAAAAGGGTCACATGGAAACTGAGTAAGTACCTTTCCTATATGTTTTCCCGCAACACCATACATAGAAAAAAGGGTTCCAAAGGGGTTCATCAGCTGGCCCCATAGGAATACCCTTTTGGGTTCCAGGTACAATATTTTTGGGTTCCATGTAGAACCCAAATGCGTTCTACCTGGAAACAAAAGAGTTTTCAGTGTTCCCATCCCCACTCAGACCACTCCCAAACAGTCCTGGACAAATTCTTGTTTGAGAAATTGCTCTTTGCTAGGAAGTTTATTATTATTTTTTTATTGAAAACATTGAGTAAGGTACTTAATTGTCACCGAGAAATGATTTGATGTTGAGATAAAAATGGCTGCATTGGACCTTTTAAAAATATTTGATTTCTATTTGATTTGTATAGAGGGTGTGGAGTGCAGGGAGAAGATTCTGGCTCTGAGTTGCGGAGATGCCCATGTTGTTTTACTGTCTGAGGAGGGCAGAGTTTTTTGTCTTACCTCTGCCTCCAATGATCCCAGGTAGGACAGAATGACACATCACTATTTCGGCCTACTCACACAATGTTTTGATGCATCTGTCAATTTTATCAACTGAACATATTGAAATAGTCACTTTTGGTCTGTCTGTTTCTCTTGTGTTTTCTCAGACCAGTGGGTAACTTGAATCAGGTAATTCAAGTTGCATGTGGAGACCACCATTCCATTGCACTAACCCAAGGTAAACAATCACATTCTAAATCACTCAGTTTGAGACGGGATATGATAGGAGGCTGTCTGTGCTCTTTGAATGTCCTTTATACCAAATAGTCTCTGTTCCAGGTACATAGATACTGGAAGAGATGGAGACCCACACACTGTCAAAACAATAAAAAAAATAAATGGAGGTTTTAATGATAAAATCGAGATGTTTTATTGGGACATGCCTTCAAGTTCATAGTGCAGAAATAAAGGGTGATAATAAACTAAATCAGTTTGAGAAGGTTCACAATAGACATTAGAAATAAAACTACATTTATTACATACTCTAACAATGCAGCACGTGTCCTATGAGATTTTCCAATGTACAGATATTATTTGACCTTCCATTAGATGGTAAAGTGTTCACGTGGGGCCAGAACTCCAGGGGACAGCTGGGTTTGGGGAAGGGAGAGCCCAGCACCTCGTCTCCCCAGCCTGTCAAGTCTCTGTCAGGGATCCCCCTGGCTCAGATCACCGCTGGGGGAGACCACAGCTTCGCCCTGTCCCTCTCTGGAGCTGTGTTCGGCTGGGGCAAGAACAGCGCCGGGCAGCTGGGACTGGGGGACACAATAGGTACTGTATACACAAATATTATAAAATAATATCTCTTTCATTAATAGTTGGTATGTTTTAAAGAAAAGGAGTACATTTGATATGTTTGAAGCAGACAGTATGAAATCATTATCATTATTTAGTCCAAAAAAAAAGATGAGCAAGGAAGAAAAAAAAATAGGTGAAATCTATTTTCTATTTTCTACAGACAGACCTGCTCCAGCTCCTGTTGATTGCCTGAATCTAAAGAAGACCGTTGCTGTTTCCTGTGGAGGGGAGCATACTGCTGTTCTGACAAAGGTTCTGACGTTTTTTACACAACAATATTTCCAACTGATAGTATGTTTATTCTCCCAGTACCATTAAGATCTAAAGAATGTTTGGACCAATGATGTCTTGCTGGTTAGCATCACATACAGGAGAAACATTCATATCAACAACAGGAGCCGAACACATCCTCATGATAACTGTGTGAATGGCTTTTGTTCTAGGGAGGTTTCGTGTTCACATTTGGCTCGGGTCGATATGGACAGCTTGGACACAACACTCTCAGAAATGAACTACGACCTCGACTGGTGGCCGAACTCTGGGGGCAAAGGTGACCCAGATAGCCTGTGGAAGGTATGTAGTTACTAGATTGATTGATATAAGTCATGTGAATCTCTGTACAATCATACATAGTCACACAAAGATCAATGGATGTAGCTTGGAGTGTCACTGGGAATATTATTAGATATATCCATTCTTAGGGATCACAGTTGATTTGTGATTTTTCCTTGACCTACAATCCTGTTTGTCAAATTAGAAACCACACATTGGCGTTTGTGGGCTCCTTCAAAAAGATCTACTCATTTGGGCGTGGAGAGCAAGGGCAGCTGGGAAATGGAGTCAAGATGGATCAGTCTGTGCCTCTGCCAGTACAGCTACCACAGGGTAGTTAAATCATTTATTTTCCTCTGCATAATGTGACCTAATTAAAATGCAATACAGTACTTAGGCAGAAATGTTGGTCTCTATGAAATGATAAAATAACAGGTTTATAACACCCTAACTGTTTTGGGTAACTTTCAGACCACATTGATGACCAGCAAATTGAACAAACCTTTGCTGGAGGAAACCATTCTTTTGCCGTGTGCAGTTCCGCTAAGGTATTGCATTTACAGATAGTTTGTTCTGAGTGAGTCCTTAGTATTCAAGATTGTTTTTATACACTACGTCAAATTGTTATTACAGGAATCAGGAAAAGGGATGAATGACTCCCGTGTTGAAAAAATTATTCAAACATTAGACAATGACGTCATTGACAGATGGATCTTGCAATGCGACTCAAAATCATGGGAGAAAATACAGAAGTAAGTACCCCACATGACAAAAAGTATGTGGGCACCTGCTGGTCGAACATCTCATTCCAAAATCATGGGCATTAATATGGAGTTTGTACCCCCTTTACTGCTATAACAGCCTCCATTTTTCTGGGAAGGATTTCCACTAGATGTTGGAACATTGCTTTGGGACTTGCTTCCTTCAGCCACAAGAGCATTAGTGAGTTCGGTTACTGATGTTGGGCGATTAGGCCTGGCTCCCAGTCGGCGTTCCAATTCATCCCAAAGTTGTTCGATGGGGTTGAGGTTAGGGCTCTGTGCAGGCCAGACAAGTTCTTACACACTGATCTCGACACCATTTCTGTATGGACCTCGCTTTGTGCATGGGGGCATTGCCATGCTGAAACACGAAAGGGCTTTCCACAAAGTTGGAAGCACAAAGTCGTCTAGAATTGTATGCTGTAGCATTAAGATTTCCCTTTACTGGAACTAAGGGGCCTAGTCCAAACCACAGTTGGCACTATGCATTCGGGCAGGTAGTGTTCTCCTGGCATCCGCCAAAACCAGACTAGTCCGTCGGACTGCCAGATGGTGAAGTGTGATTCATCACTCCAGAAAGCGTGTTTCCACTGCTCCAGAGTCCATTGGTGGCGAGCTTTACACCACTCCAGCTGATGCTTGGCATTGCACATGCTATGCGGCTGCTCGGCCATGGAAACCCATTTCATGAAGCTCCCGACGAACAGTTCTTGTGCTGAGGTTGCTTCCAGAGGCAGTTTGGAACTCGGTAGTGAGTGTTGCAACCGAGAGCATATATTTTTTTTTACGCACTTCAGCAGTCCCATTCTGTGAGCTTGTGTGGCCTACCACTTCGTGGCTGAGCCGTTGTTGCTCCTAGACGTTTCCACTTCACAATAACAGCGTTTACAGTTGACCGTGGAAGCTGTAGCAGGGCAGAAATTTGACGAACTGACTTGTTGGAAAGGTGGCATCCTCTGACAGTGAAACGTTGAAAGTCACTGAGCTCTTCAGTCAGGTGATTCTACTGCCAGTGTTTGTCTATGGAGATTACATGGCTGTGTGTTCGATTTTATACATCTGTCAGTAACCAGTGTGGCTGAAATAGCCAAATCCACTCATTTGAAGGGGTGTCCACATACTTTTGTATATATAGTGTATGATACAAATTAACCTCGTCCCCAGGATCAATACAAATAAACAACTCAGGATGGTTGATAATTCGACAAGGCAACACAAACATACATGAGTCAGTGACACAAAACAACTACTGAAAAGATGAAGAACTCAGGAACTTACATACACTGAACTATAAGATTCTTCACTTTTATTTTCAGGGAAATCACAAAAACGTTCTCTTCTGCATCATGTTTAAATGGGAGCTTCCTGGACAAAAGGTAAAAACTCACTGCCTATCCATGAATGTTTTATCACATTATTGAATACTTTTATTGTTTTTTTGTTGCATATTTAATAGTATTTCTTGGTCTTGTTACTCTAGTCATGATAAACACTACCAAACCTCAATGAAGCACTCTGGCCTGGACTTGTCACTCGCCCGAATGGCTTTTCAAAGGCTTGCAGAAAAGGACAAAGTTCTGGCTGAGGTATCATGTCATTTATTATCTTTATGATCAGATACTTATTTTCAATACTTCTGTTTGTTGTCCTTGATATTCAATTTGACCACTTAAGTCATTTAGTTGTGACCCACAAGCACTCCTGTCATGGTTCTAGGTTGAAGATGTTGTCCATCGCATTCTCCTTCCCTCCCTGAGTAAGGATCCCATTGGGGTGGAGGGTCTGAGGGTGTACCTCATCATCCCTGAGCTCCTGAGGGTTCTCCTAAAACAACAACGTGGCATAGACATTACTGAGGCCTTCGCTGCTGCCATCCTCAGACTGAACGCAGACAAGCTCCAGGTCCTTGGTAAAGTCACCATCCATCAATACATCAAGTCTTGTCTTTTATTTTCCTCTCTTCTATTCTCTTCTATTTTCTTCTATTCTAGTCTCTTTTTTTTAGATACATGAGGTCATCTGTGTGCTCTTGTATCAACTAAACTCCAGGCTAATTCCAACAGAGGGCCTATGGTCGACACTGTCAGATTCCTTCTTCCGAACCGTGGTGAAAGCATTCCACTCCGTGTCTGCAGAGTACCTTCAGCAGATGGCAGTCAAACGATGTGATCATAGAAAATCATTAAAGAAGACTTTTGGGGTTCTGAAAAGGCTTTATGATGTGGGTATTACTTGATCATTTCAAATATTGCTCATGGCCACAAATCATTTTAAATGTTCACTGCACTGCATATCAATATTCTCTCTTGCATGTAGGCGAACAGCAAGAGATACAGAAGAATTACAGTTGACACTTTCCATATCAACAAAATTAGTTCTCTCTTTCAGTCTAAGCTGGTTTGTACAATACAGTGCATTTCATACACATTTCTGCAACAATCATTTAATGAAAAACCATGCAATGTTATATTTCAGGTCCTGCAATGCAATGCATAATGTCTACTATCACCTCTATCCAAACTCAGGTACAAGACTTAAATTCAGAACTGAGAGAGCTGGGCTGGGATATCTCAGGAGAGGATGACACATATTGGATTGAAAGTGAGATGATATTGAGCAAAATAGAATGTTATAAGGTATGTTATTTTCTATCACTAGAAACATTTGTATTTTAACGTAACAAATGCCTACGTAAACAATATATATATTGAAAACTGTTTTGGGGAATCGACTACAGCCAAGGTAGTTGGGAAATTACACTAGGTTGTATTTTGAGTGTAAAATCCCTTTACATTTTGCACTTTAGGATAACATATTATGCCTCCTGAAGGACTACCCCTGTATCCTGGACACTGAAGCCAAATGTACAGTGTGGATGTATGAATTTGATCAGATCAAAGTAAGTACCTGCATTTTTTTAAACTACACTGTAAAAAAATTACTTTTGATCAACCTAAAAAAATTGCATCAACTGGTTAGAAGTAAATGAGTCATGTTTTCTCAATTGAAAAAAAACAACATTAGTTGAAACCAAATACATGACTTAATTTAACTGTTATATTTGATTATTAAGAAACCTATATTTCAAGTTGCAACCTATTTCAACACTCAACTTACTTTTCCTCTTTGGTTAAACCTAATAAATCACAAATACTCACTAACATAAAAAAAAAGTTTGGACACCTATTCATTCCAAGTGTTTTTCTTTATTTTTCTACATTATAGAATATAAGTGAAGACATCAAAACTACGAAATAACACATATGGAATCATATGTCAAAAAAAGTGTTAAACAAATCAAAATATATTTTAGATTCTTTAAAGTAGCCATCCTTTGCCTTGAAGACAGCTTTGCACACTCTCGGCAGAACCCAGAAGACGAGGCAGACAGAGCAGTACTAGAGACGGTGATTTAATAAAGAAAAAAGATCTTCAGGCAAAAATATAAATCCACAACGTCAAAAGTAATTCCAAGAGAAGAAATGTATATCCTCCAAGACACAAGGAAAATTCACAAAGTTGTAAGAACAGCAGGGAAAAAACAAACCTCAAAAGAATAATCAAAAATAAACAAGAACAAAACCAGAGTACCTCAAGAAAATCCAACTAGAGACACAAAAGTTCACAGCATGGCTGGGTGCTAACATACAAACACAGAGCAAAGAACTGAGGAACACCAAGGGTTTAAATAGATTCAAGGGAAATGAGGCACAGGTGCAACTAATAACTAGAACAAGGGAAAAACAAAAGGGTCAAAAAAGCACAATGGGGGCATCTAGTGACCAAAACCTGAACAATCCTGGCCAAATCCTGACAATCTGATGCAGCAACTCCATCACTCTCCTTCTTGGTAAAATAGCCCTTCACAGCCTGGAGGTGTGTTTGGTCATTGTCCTGTTGAAAAACAAATGCTAGTCCCACTAAGCTCAAACCAGATGGGATGGCGTATCGCTGCAGAATGCTGTGGTAGCAATGCTGGTTAAGTGTGCCTTGAATTAGAAATAAATCACTGACAGTGTCACCAGCAAAGCACTATCACACCTCCTCCTCCATGCTTCACGGTGGGAACCACACATGCGGAGATCATCCTTTCACCTAGTCTGCATCTCACAAAGACACTGTGGTTGGGACAAAAAAATCTCAAATTTGGACTCATCAGACCAAAAGACAGATTTCCACCGGTCTAATGTCCCAAGCAAGTCTCTTCTTTTTAGTAGTGGTTTCTTTGCAACAATTCGACCATGAGTCTACTCTGAACAGTTGATGTTGAGATGTGTCTGTTATTTGAACTCTGTGAAGCATTTATTTGGGCTGCAATATGAGGTGCAGTTAACTCTAATGAACTGATCCTCTGCAGCAGAGGTAACTCTGGATCTTCCTTTTCTGTGGCGGTCCTCATGAGACCCAGGTTCATCATAGCGCTTGATGGTTTTTGCGACTGCATTTGAAGAAACTTTGAAAGTTCTTGAAATCGTCCGCATTGACTGACCTTTGTCTCAAAGTAATGATGGATTGTAGTTTCTTTTTGCTTATTTGAGCTGTTCTTGTCATAATGTACTTGGTCTTTTACCAAATAGGGCTATCTTCTGTATACCACCCCTACCTTGTCACAAATGATTGACTCAAGATATTCCACAAATTAACTTTTAACAAGGCACACCTATTAATTGAAATGCATTCCAGGTGACTACCTCATGAAGCTGGTTGAGAGAATGCCAAGAGTGTGCAAAGCTGCCATCAAGGCAAAGGGTGGCTACTTTGAAGAATCTCAAATATCAAATATATTTTGATTTGTTTAATACTTTTTTGGTTACTACATGATTCCATATGTGTTATTTCATAGTTTTGATGTCTTCACTATTATTCTACAATGTAGAAAATAGTCCAAATAAAGAAAAAACCTTGAATGAGTAGGTGTGTCCAAACTTTTGACTGAGTGTATATATAACCCATTTTATCATGTTGGAATTACCTATCCAAATTTCTTCACTTGGGTTACAAGCAATTAAATCCCTGTCCTGTTAATCAAGATATTAAGATGGTTCCATAACATGGAAAAATGACTCCAAACACTTTCACATTAACTGGTAACAATATTGTAACCAAATGGTGACCATCTCATTAATAGAAATCTTTCTAAACTCTTTACTAAAACAGTACTTACATGGATCTCATTTAAGATTCAGTGCTGGCAGTGAACATACAGTATGACCATTAACCTCTACGGGACAACCCCCCATACATTTTTATATTCAAATGTAGGAACTGGGTTGTACAGTTTTTACCCCTGCTGTGTCTTGCATTTCAAAGATGATGGAACAACAACAACAACAAAGGAAAACCCATGTTTTTTTCTTTGTATTATCTTTCACCAGATCTAATGTGTTATATTCTCCTACATTCATTTCACCAACTTCAAAGTGTTTCCTTTCAAATGGTATTAAGAATATGCATATCCGTGCTTCAGGTCCTGAGCTACAGGCAGTTAGATTTGGGTTTGTCATTTTAGGCAACATTTTTAAAAAGGGTCCAATCCTTAAGAGGTTGAACAAATGACATGGAATGACAATCTGAAAGTCACGACCCCAATAGTCCACCCCTCCAACTCATCTGATAGGCTGCCACCGATACATTGCGCCCACTGCTATGAGGTGTTGAAAGCAATTTAGACGCTTTCATTCAATTCAAAAATCACATTGATCTGTCAAATTCGTTATTTGATTTCAGACAAATTGAATAGAGCACTTAAGACAAAGAACAGTGCCATGCCACCTTTTTTTTTACAGTGTATGTTAGACATTATCCAGATTGAAGTTGCTGGGCACAAGGCAAATTTAATTTTCAAAAATGTTAATATTTTGCTGTTCTGCCAAAGAGTTTTCACTAATATTCACATACCTTTTAATAATCTTATCCAAGGATTGTCATGAGGACATCGAATACGGTTGGTTTTGTGACGACACCCTAAAGGTGGCTCGGGAAACACTTCTGGATGATACCTTTCAGCAACTGCGAAAAATGATTTGCCACATGGTGGCTTTAAAGGTAAGTGTTCTGCTTTTCTGTATTTTGGAGAATGTGGTAGCTTTCTGTGTGACTATTTAGATTTATCATCTCAAGTGCTCTAAACTGTTTTTGTCTCCAGGTGACGTTTCAAGCAGAGAATGGTGTGGATGAAGGTGGTGTTTCACTGGAATTCTTCAGCCTCCTGGGGAGGGAACTTCTCACAATGCAACCAAAGACACTGGAGGTTTACGAGTCTGGACTAGCATGGCTCACAACAGATGTACGTTCCATATTCAGTTCCATATTGTTCCCAGATTTAACTCACTATTTCCCCACAATTTAATTTACTAACTTAGAAATATCCATTCTTAGAAATGCCAATTATGGTAGTGTTATTATACTATAAAATATTTGTAATATTTAATGGCTTGTGGCATTGTATTTATTTATTTTTATCCATAGGACGGCGGTATCACTGATGAATTCTACTTACTTGGGCTGCTCTGTGGGAAGGCACTGTATAATCAGTGTGTTCTGAACCTCTGCTTCCCTCTGGCTCTCTTCAAGAAGCTTCTGGGTCTGACTCCAACATTGGATGACCTTAAAGAGCTGTCTCCAACTGAAGCAAGGTACAATTATTCTGCTGAAAAAGAAGAGGGGCCCATAATATATGTTCATCTCTTCAACTGCTGCTACAGAACAGTGTAAAAGTAGAAAGTCTCAAAACACCATGATTGTGTCATGAAACCAGGAAAAGTAGTGCACCTAAGATGAGATCTGGTGTTTCGAGGGGGTTTGAATGTAAACCCAAGGGAAGTGTTTTGATGCACAGAATGTGTTTTAAAACAGAAATGAAGTACTCTGAAACACCCAAAGTGGTTTTTCAACCTGAATATTTGTGTTTTTAAGGGAATGTTGTGAAAACACTTTTTAGGGTTTCAATGCATGTAAAAGGAAGCATCAAAACACAAAAACTATGTTTCTCATACAATCACTGGTTCACTGGTTCATCAATATTGATTGATGATAAGGGCCCATGGAGAATAATTTTTTGTGGAATTCTTTTTTTCAATGCTTTATTTAGACAGGTTAGAAACAGTAAGGGCAGTAAGGTACATTTCGTTGGAATTTTACCCACTCAACTACGCAGCCACACTGTAAGAAATTATTCTGAGGTGAATTGAAATTGACAACAAAAAGACCAACATATACTTTATAAAAATGAATGCAAGTCGTGCAGAGCCCATGTCTAGCGATAACGTACCTGGCCCAGACATGTCACCCCTCTCCCCATCAAAGACCGGGGTTAAATTCCCCGCTCCAACCCTTCAATCTGTTTCTCCCACCTATCTGTATCTCCCCTGTCATTTCATAACTGTCTCAATAAAGTGTAAAAATACCCCCCCAAAAACTTTTCTTTTTTTTTTTTAAATGAATGCAAGTCGTTTCAATGATTTGTTAATGTCATTTTACCAAAATAATGTATGAATAAATCCAACTTAATATGTTTCTTAAAATGTAGGTATCTTTCATGAGGATAACCAAAACATTTCACGATGTTTCAATACTCCTGCAAAATTAAGGTTTTGTCTTCTTCAAGTTGGTGGCAGCTCAGTTGCCACTAGTTTGGGTGTAACAAAGCACATAATTTTAACAGTGTAGTTGTTTTGCAGATATACTATTATCTCCTCATATCACATTTCTACTGTTTGTTTGTTTCAAATTAGTGGCTTGCAGTATGTGTTGGATGAAGATGAGGAGGTTGTTGAAGCGCTGGATTTGGTTTTCATGGTAAGAGAGAATTGATACCTTTAGCCGTTTTTGGTAGCCTACACAGGTAACCCCAGCTGATGCAGTACTAATCTTTGGTGTGTTTTGAAGGACAAAGGGCAAGAACTGATACCAAATGGAGAGGAGCTCCCAGTTACCATGGTCAACAGGTATATTTGATGATTTATCAATTTATGAATCTCTTGAATTAACAAAAGGATTCCACAGGATGTGTTCTATACTCATAAACAAACATTGGTTTGCCATATATCATTCACAGGAAGAAATATGTTGACTTTTATGTTGACATGAAGCTCAACAAGTCGGTGCAGATTCAGTTTGCAGACTTTGAGAGAGGCTTCCACAAAGGCTGCCCTACACAGGCATGGAGGATGTTTCTACCTGAGGAGCTGATGACACTTCTACAAGGAGATGACAACTACGAGTGGGACAAGTTGAGAGAGGTCAAATTCTACCTGTTTAGATATGTAATAATAACTATAATTTGAAATACATGTATGGTAGCCTATATAGCAGCTCTGTAGTCAGAGTACCAGACTTTTTAGCTAACATTCCACTCCAAATGACATGAGTGGCAAGGAGTAGAATGTAATAGCTGAACAGAGATGGTAACCAGACTAGCAGCTCTATGGTCCCGTGGTTAAATCTGGTCCCATCCTGTTTGGGCTATACAGTCTATGGCTATAATAGTGGTGTGGTGGTGGTGTGGTCTATTGTACATGCAGTTGTTTCGTTATGTTTTTCTCTGCAATAACAGAATGCCAACTATCAAGGATATAGGCCCACAGATGACATCATCCAGAACTTCTGGAGGGTTTTCACAGAGTTCTCAGAGGAGGAAAAGAAGAAGTTCTTAAGTGAGTTAATTAACACACTTATGATTAACTAACTTCAATGGGGCAATCTGCAGTTGCTACATCCATTTTTGGACTTACAAATGAATGTACCCATTGATCCTCACAATTCCTGACATTTAATCCTTGTAAAAATTCCCTGTCTTAGGTCAGTTAGGATCACCACTTTTATTTTAAGAATGTGAAATGTCAGAATAATAGTTGTGATTTTATTTCAGCTTTTATTTCTTTCATCACATTCCCAGTTTGTCAGAAGTTTACATACACTCAGTTAGTATTTGGTTGCATTGCCTTTAAATTGTTTAACTTGGGTCAAATGTTTTGGGTAGCCTTCCACAAGCTTCCCACAATAAGTTGGGTGAATTTTGGCCCATTCCTCCTGACAGAGCTGGTGTAACTGAGTCAGGTTTGTAGGCCTCCTTGCTCGCTCAAGCTTTTTCAGTTCTGCCCACACATTTTCTATAGGATTGAGGTCAGGGCTTTGTGATTGCCACTCCAATACCTTGACTTTGTTGTCCTTAAGACATTTTGCCACAACTTTGGAAGTATGCTTGCGGTCATTATCCATTTGGAAGACCCATTTGCGACCAAGCTTTAACTTCCTGACTGATGTCTTGAGATGTTGCTTCAATATATCCCCATAATGTTCCTTCCTCATGATGCCATCTATTTTGTGAAGTGCACCAGTCCCTCCTGCAGCAAAGCACCCCCACAACATGATGCTGCCACCCCCGTACTTCACGGTTGGGATGGTGTTCTTCGGCTTGCAAGTCTCCCCCTTTTTCCTCCAAACATAACGATGGTCATTATGTCCAAACAGTTCTATTTTTGTTTCATCACACCAGAGGACATTTCTCCAAAAAGTAAGATCTTTGTCCCCATGTGCAGTTGCAAACCATAGTCTGGCTTTTTTATGGCTGTTTTGGAACAGTGGCTTCTTCCTTGCTGAGCGGCCTTTCAGGTTATGTCGATATAGGACTTGTTTTACTGTGGATATAGATACTTTTGTACCTGTTTCCTCCAGCATCTTCACAAGATCCTTTGCTGATGTTCTGGGATTGATTTGCACTTTTTGCACCAAAGTATGTTCATCTCTAGGGGACAGAGCGCGTCTTCTTCCTGAGCGGTTTGACGGCTGCGTGGTCCCATGGTGTTTATACTTGCGTACTATTGTTGGTACAGATGAATGTGGTACCTTCAGGCATTTGGAAATTGTTCCCAATGAGGAACCAGCCTTGTGGAGGTCTACAATTTATTTTCTGAGGTCTTGGCTGATTTCTTTTGCTTTTCCTATGATGTCAAGAAAAGAGGCACTGAGTTTGAAGGTAGGCCTTGAAATACCTTCACAGGTACACCTCCAATTGACTCAAATGATGTCAATTAGCCCATCAGAAGCTTCTAAAGCCATGACATAATTTTCTGGAATTTTTAAAGTATTTAAAGGCACAGTCAACTTACTGTATGCAAACTTCTGACTCACTGGAATTGTGATACAGTGAAATAATCTGTCTGTAAACAATTGTTGGAAAAATTACTTATGTCATGCACAAACTAGATGTCCTAACTGACTTGCCACAACTATAGTTTAACAAGAAATTTGTGAAGTGGTTGAGAAACGCGTTTTAATGACTCCAACCTAAGTGTATGTTAACTTCCGACTTCAACTGTACCTTATTAGTTCCTCATTGGCGTACCCCATCAGAACCCAAAATATAAGCTTGTTTTTCTCCAATGTTTGTAAACAAAGTTAAGGTAAACACTTTTATAGCCTCAAAACATGGTTAAAACTATTTTGGATGGTCAGTCCTTTCATCCATAGCTCTGTCTATGAATTTGAGGGTGGTTAAATTTCTCCCTTCCTTCAGCTTTATACCGACACATTGGCGGAGAGGATGCTTTGTTATTGTTTCAACTGCTGATTGCCCCTTTAAGTAAATCATTGTAGCACTCCACAAATGCTTGGTCAGTTTATCATTCTTCTCCTCTCATTTCTAACTTCTAGCTTTTCTGACTGGAACGGACAGACTGCCCAGAGGACGAAGTCTCTCCAAACTGCAGATGCAAATCACGTCTTTGGGCAGCACTGACGCTGATGAATATTATCCGAAAGCACAAACCTGCTCTGTGACGTTATGCCTCCCTAACTACAGCAGTATCGACACACTACAGGAGAAGCTTCTCCATGCTATCACCCACTGTGATGTGTTTGGAGATGTTTGAAATTGGAAGCATGTTACTAGTAGCCTAGCAGTTTGTTTTTATCTACGTCTGTCAATATTATGATTTTATTTAGTCAATGAAGCACATTCAGAGCTAACAACTGAAAATATTCCGACATTAAGAGCAGTCTTTATAAATATAAACTTTCATAAATGCTTAATGTTTTTTCCAGTGAAACCACTGTTAATAGAAACATTTACGCCTCCTCGGGACCCCTCGTAGCCTAATGTGCTGTTGATTGGTCAAATAATTATGAACTACATCAATGAAAGCCAATCATACTTTAATGATCAAACAGTGGAGTAAATTGAGAGCTCTTTATCTCTTTACAGATTGGCTGTGGGTATGAATTCTTAAGAACCCTCTTTCGGAAATGTTTGAATTTTAGCTAACCTTAACCCTTTTTCTATCCTTAACCTAATTCTCCTAATCTGCTACATTAATTATCCTAATTTGCTGTGTAAATTCTCCTAATCCCTTACGAAAAGTGAAATTCTAGTAAATTCTGACAAAAACTGTAGGATATTCCATCTTGACAAAAAAAAACTTTTCCTGGTAGCTAAAGGTCCGAAGATTCTGAGCATGTGCGTAATTATCTACCTTACACACAGCCTCTGCTACAGTTTGGCTGCCCAGAGAACAGGATACTCCGGTGAATAGTGCGTGTTTAATAAAGTTAGATCAAAACTGAATCAATGTCTGCAAGATCACGTGATAGTATTCTACGTAACAGAATGAAATACAATAGCATCAGGGCTGTAGCTACATTAGAGGACAAATGAAAATAAGATCAGCTTTAATATTGCTGATAGATTGAGGCTTCAGTCAATGTAGTTGTCTGCATCATTTCCAAACCCCATATATTTTTGGGGTAAATACAGTGATATATATATGTGTGTATATATATATATATGTGTGTGTATATATATATATATATATATATATATATATATATATACAAATATATATACAAATCTGTTGCAATGTGGTTCTACCCAGAGGGAAGGTATTATCTTGCTCCCCACATCACCGCGAATCTCAGTGTTGGAAAACCACTGTTTTAAAACTTTTGATGATGTTATCAAGTAGAACTTTTTAATGTTACATATATATATTTTTTTACAAAACATAGAAATGCACCGTTTCCACATATGTACACACTGGTATTGTGCTGCAGATAATGAAAGTAAGGTTGAAAAGTGGTGGAATTGCCCTTTAAAGTCTATCCTATCCTATCCTCACCTGTCCATCCCTGGTCTACAGCAGCATCTCCTCCCTCAGATGGAAATCACTAGCCTTGGGGGAAACCCTGGAAGTGCTGGCGTAACGTCCAGGCCTTGGACACCGTCATGGTACTGTGCTCCTCTAGTCTAAAGCAGTGGATCTGTAGAGACTGGCTGGAGGGAAGAGGAGGAGGAGACAGGGGTTTGAGTGTATGAGAGGGACAGAGAGAGATATAGAACATGTGTTGTGTCTCTAGGATGGAAATCACATTGTAAATATTTGCATTCCTCTGTGCATATCCTAATAAATCTTATCACAGCTGTACAGCTATGTTACACAGGGCAGGTCATGAAAACTATTGTTTTCCTATGTTTACTCAGGGTAGGTCATGAACCTATTGTTTACCCATGGTTACTCACGGCAGGTCATGAAAACTATTGATATGACATAAAAACAGAAAGCTACATTGGGTTGTGAGCAAAACAACACATTTTCATTTCTATTTGCCATATATTTTTCAATTGTGCTGTGTTGGGTCTCACAGGGTGGCAGGGTAGCCTAGTGGTTAGAGCGTTGGACTAGTAACCGAAAGGTTGCAAGTTCAAATCTCTGACCTGATAAGGTACAAATCTGTTGTTATGCCCCTGAACAAGGCAGTTAGTTAACCCACTGTTCCTAGGCCATAATTGAAAATAAGAATTTGTTCTTAACTGACTTGCCTAGTTAAATAAAGGTTAAAAAGACTTGTTAGAATTCATAACATGCATTTTTTAAACTTGGCAGTTTTCCTCTTGTTATATGTCAATTAATTAGTCCATCTCAGTTACACTTTAGGATTAAAGGATTAGCGTTTAGGATTAAATAACTTGTTTAATGGCACATTGACCGATTTTTCACCTAACCGGCTCAGGGATTCAAACCAGCAACCTTTCTGTTACCGGCTTAATGCTCTTAACAGCTAGACTTACAGATCTCTCTGTACATATGCAATTATAGTTTTTAATCCCAGTGCTGAGTTATTGTGAGTTAATGTGTAGTGGCTAATTGTATAGCTAATAGGCTATGTGTTTTGTAGATCGACTGAGATTTATTAAGCTACAGCAACCAATGTGATTGTTTTTGAATCGTATAGAAATGCAGTAAATGAGCTTCAACTTCAGACCTCACTAAAACTCAGACCCTGGCAATGGCCCTTAATACCATAGTAGGATTATAATGTTACTGTAAGACAAAAAAACACACAAATTGGGTCGTTAGCTTTGGGGAAGAGGGTTTCAGGTTTGCGGAATGGGGCTGGCAGTTAACCCTTACCACATCTACACCTGGCTATCAGCTGAGCCTTGTCTGGCAGCGAAACAGTTCATTCAGCCTAATTTACTGCCTTTTAAAAAAACATAGCTGATATGACTGACTTGCTTAAACAAATGTGGTTTCTACTGACAATTGAGATGTACAAACTATGGCATAAGGGAACGACGAGTGGATAAGAGGCAATCCGAGCTAGGATGGACGTAGTCAAAATAACTATTTGTTCAGTACTTTGAAATGTACAGTGACATAATTCAAAACATGGGCCATTCTTACAGTATTCTCCCTGCACACCAAGTCAGAACCATAGGATAAATAAAGGGGGCATATAAGCAGACAATGAAAGCTCTTACAATATTTTATGATTCCATTTTTCTTAAACAGGCTATAGGCTACATGTGCACCATCAAGTCAGAACAGTAGGCTAAGTTCTGAGGGGGGAAAGGGACCAAATTATTAGGTTGAGCTACATGGGCTACTAACATCTTACTACACAACATACACTTAGTATTACTTTCTTAGCTACAGTGTACATATCTCCCTGGCATATTACATAATTTATGCAGCAACATACAAGACATTTTTGGATTCACCTTGCTGTGCTGTGCTCACTTGAACAGGAAGGTGGCATGGCTGTCCTTCTTGTGGGCTCTAGAAAGAGGCCAGAGTTCCCAACTTGGAATTCCGAGATGGATGACCTTTCAAAATACATTTCCGTATTTTCTCAGTCGTAGCTTTTTTCAGAGTTCCCAGCTGTCTTGAACTCACTGAAGTCCGAGATTTCCCAGTTCCGGGTTTCCAGTTATTTTGAATGTGGCAGAAGTCATGCTGGATTGACAGCATGGCCAACGTCTTCAAGCTTTACCAATTGGATATCACGAAATTGGGAAGAAAAAGGGAGTAATATGAAATACAATTTAAAAAAAGGTTCACATGCAATGCCATGGACCAGAAGTTACGATCTTGTCTCATCACTGCAACTCCCCTAGGGACTCTGCAAGCCAAGCCGCACTGGTTCTTGACACACTGCTCGCTTAACCTGGAAGCCAGCCGCACCAATGTGTCGGAGGAAACACAGTCGTACTGATGACTGACTCAGCTTGCAGGCGCCCGACCTGCCACAAGAAGTTGCTAGAGCACGATGAGACAAGGAAATCCCGGTCAACCAAGCACTCTCTTAACCCAGACGACACTGGGCCAATTGTGTGCCGTCCCATGGGTCTCCCAGTCACGGCCGGCTGTGACAGCCTGGGACCGAACCTGAGGCTGCAGTCGCGCCTCAGCATTCATTGTTGAATTTGCGATTCCCAACTTGTTGTGTAATGTTTTTGTCCAATGTGCGATGAGCACTGGAACGTTTTATCTATAATTTCTCTTCATATTACAAGGATTGAAAAGGATTTTCCAGTTGATTGTCGACTTGATTCATGATGATGACTGCTTGTCTAGCTTGCTAGCTAAGATTTTGAAAGTGTGATGTGGACATCAGTCCAGTCATAGTTACGGTAGATATAACGTGATTTGAAGTATTTTTTTCTGTGGCCAATGACCTTGAGACTTCTTGGATGGGCACTTCTAATGTAAGTCTATGGCAGCACCTAAGGGGCTTGAATATTCGAGCTCTACGTAATGTAGTGACCCCATGAGTGACAGAACACTGAGCCAATCACAGCACAACTAGAGAACATTACCAACCCCTCAGCTCCATATTTTCCACAGGCTGCCCCACCACCACAGAAAGCACTGCACATTTTGGAGCTGCCTCACTTAAGGAAGCAAAAAAGAGACCATGTTTGCATGCGGCTTTACTCAATTTAAAAAAAAAAAAAGTTTTTTATTTTTACATCGTTTGCAAACTGATATGTGACACATACCGATGCCAAAATAACATGCAAAGAATTATTTTTTTAAACAATTTTTTAAAGCTAAACAGGTGAGCCTCAAAACAGGTGGGGTCCAAAACATTTTGTACATAAAACAATCTAGCTAATATGATCGCTGATGACTAATGTTAACCACAAGCACATAGCGCGCGCGCAGGTTGGACTGCGTTATTACTAATGTAACGTTAGGCATCACCTTCACCTTCACATCATCATGTTTTGCTGGGGAGACGGTTCGAGTGGACAGTTTGGTCTAAACTTTGAGAATGTGTCTGTTCCTATAGCAGGGAATATATTCTCTGATAAAGTCACAGAAATTGCTTGCGGGGAGCAACACACTTTATTTCTCACGGTAGATGGCAGGATCCTGTCATGTGGGCGCAACTCAAAGGGACAACTTGGCAGACAGAGGAACATAAATTCAAAACTACCAGGTAAGACATCAATGAATGCTATCGGAATATGTAGCCAGAATTTGCAGAATAAATGCAGATTATAATCACATTCTTATGTAGGCTAATTTGAAAAAAGTGCTACTGGAAAAGTACGTTTTGTTTGACTCTGAATGCGTTTATTATTTTTCATCACTACCCCCAAATATTTTTGTGATATTGTTCATAATGTCAGATTATATAATGTTTCGTTTCTGCTGCGTTTAACGACAACTTTTAGAAACTGACACCCCTCAATAAAACTACTGCACAATAGGCGCTCATGGTTTGGTTCCAGTTTCGTTTCTCCCAAAGTAGAGAAATGAAGAAAAAAAAATCCAATAAAATCCACACTAGGATCGAACTTGACGTCATCCTCAAGATGACTCAGATAAATTGACGATTAACTCCTTCATGCATTAAATTACATCTTATCAATGTTCTAGCATTTAACCCTTCCCGGGACAAGACAGGACTTCCAAATAAAACGTTGTCTAATCAAATCAAATTGTATTTGTCACATGCACCGAATACAACAGATGTAGACCTGTGTGTGTGCCTGTGTTCTACCCGTTTCAGCCCCAGTGGAGGGTCTGGGGGCAGTGGTCTCTGTGTCTTGTGGTCAGGACCACTCTGTTGCTGTGTGCGCGTCAGGACAGGTGTACTCCTGGGGGGCAGGGGGTGAGGGACAGTTGGGCATCGCACCTACTACTGTCTCCAAAGTCCCCAGGCCAAGGCAAGGAAACCTCCACTTCAACATGAAATAGATCTTGATAGTGAAATATCATCTATGATTTACATTGTCAAGTAATGAGAGCCCTCTTGGATTCCACTGATCACTAACAAAGACAATATGTACTAGATGTCTCCTTTTTTTTCACAGACCAGTTCCAATACCTTCGCCCTTGCCGATAACAGTGATACAGGTTGCTTGTGGAAATTCCCATTCTTTGGCCCTGACTAAAGGTATAACGTACTGTACCTACTGATGTCTCTCACACAGACTACATTCCATCTAAACTATGATAACCACATGCCTCAGTTAGACTACACTTAGAAAAAAAGGTGCTGTCTTAAACCTAAAAGGGTTATTCAGCAGTCCCCATACGAGAACCCGTTGGAGAACCCTTTTGGTTCCAGGTAGAACCCTTTTGGGTTCCATGTAGAAACCTTTTTTTCAGAGGCTTCTACATGAAAACCAAAAGGGTTCTACCTGGAACCAAAAGGGTTATCCTATGAGGATAGCCGAAGAACCCTTTTGGAACTATTTTTTCTAAGAGTGAACATCAAAAGGACAGTGAGGTGATATTTATTAGGAAAGAATGTAACTCTGGAATTGTTGTGATGTAATTGTAATGTAATATGTTATTTCTTTGTCTTCTACAGGAGGACAGGTGTTCTCATGGGGTCTGAACAGCCATGGACAGCTGGGCCTGGGGAAGCGAGTCTCTCTGCAGCCGATACCTGCTCTGGTGCGCTCCCTCACAGGGGTCCCAGTGACCCAGGTAGCAGCCGGAGGACCCACACTCTGGCCCTCACCCTCCCAGGCCTGGTCTACTGCTGTGGGGCGAACAGGGCTGGGCAGCTGGGACTCAACCGTGTGGATGAGAAAGGTACTACAACTCTCTCTCTTCGTACGCTACTTGTATAAAAAGCTAATCAGGCTTATCCACCAGCATTTTCTCATTTGAACATGGATTCCTTTGTTATAACCACTAAGTCATTTTCCAGATGTATTATAATGAGTGGGAATATTGCATGATGCTTGTATGATGCTTGTTCCCCCTGCCAGGCCGGTTCAACATCTGTTCTGTGCCTGCTCTCAGAGTCTTGGGAGTTTCCTTCATCAGCTGTGGAGAGGCACATTCTGCTGTTCTCACCAAGGTATCATACTATTACTGTGGAGAGGGACACTGTTGTTCTCACCAAGGTATCATACTATTACTGTGGAGAGGGACACTGCTGTTCTCACCAAGGTATCATACTATTACTGTGGAGAGGGACACTGTTGTTCTCACCAAGGTATCACACTATTACTGTGGAGAGGGACACTGTTGTTCTCACCAAGGTATCATACTATTACTGTGGAGAGGCACATTCTGCTGTTCTCACCAAGGTATCATACTATTACTGTGGAGAGGGACATTCTGCTGTTCTCACCAAGGTATCATACTATTACTGTGGAGAGGCACATTCTGCTGTTCTCACCAAGGTATCATACTATTACTGTGGAGAGGGACACTGTTGTTCTCACCAAGGTATCAAACTATTACTGTGGAGAGGCACATTCTGCTGTTCTCACCAAGGTATCATACTATTACTGTGGAGAGGCACATTCTGCTGTTCTCACCAAGGTATCATACTATTACTGTGGAGAGGGACACTGTTGTTCTCACCAAGGTATCAAACTATTACTGTGGAGAGGCACATTCTGCTGTTCTCACCAAGGTATCATACTATTACTGTGGAGAGGGACACTGTTGTTCTCACCAAGGTATCATACTACTACTGTATTTTTACTGAAGGCCCCAAGGGAGATGTTGGTGTGAAAGGAGACAAATACTACGGCAGTTCATTAGTTCATAAAAAGTATTTAATGTCCTAAACAGTGGGCCCACTGGGAGATAGTTCTGCACACAAAGTCAGCAGCCTCTCAAAGATACAATTCATCACATATTGGTAAATAAAGACAGTTATATAAAATGACCTTGAACAGAGGTGAAAAACAAATGATCAAGTGTCTGGTGGGTGTCTGGAAGAGATTGGCTACACAATGAACCATACAAGTTGTTGTCATACTAAATGAGAAGTTACAGTTTATTACATAATAGAAAGTCACAGGTTATACAGAATATGTCCTGATTATGGCTGTTATTACAGATCAAGCCTCAGGCCTACCAGAGTAAAGGTCGACCCTTCAATACTATTATACTGTCTCTTTAAGAAGTAATTAGGGCCCTGACCGGACCAGACCAGGAACAACTCTGGGCCTTGACATGTCAACAACTGGTTCTGGTTCTTTGTGGTCTTTAGGGTGGACAGGTGTTCACCTTTGGAGAGGGAAGCCGAGGCCAGCTTGGGCACAACGCATCAGCTAACGAACTCCTACCCAAACTGGTAGAGGGTATGGATGGACTGGCCTCACAGATAGCATGTGGCAGGTAATGACCAACAGCATAATGCTACTTATACACATATATACACATATAATAAACAGATAGGAAACCAATCTTGAACATTCTCAGTCTGACTGTTTTTGTCTTACTGTAACTCTGCCAGCCATCACACCCTGGTGCTGGGGTCCTCAGGTCAACTCTGGGCCTTTGGCAGTGGGGTCAAAGGTCAGCTAGGGACTGGCGTTACGGAGGGCTGCTTGCGACCCACCTCAGTGCTGCTGAAAAGGGATTCTGGTGGGGCAGCAACAGTCATACACAACGGTACCGGATACAATATGTATTCTATTCTATTCTATTCTATTTTGTATTTGATTCTATTCAATGCTATTATGCAGTTACATACTGACTATGTAGTGTTTGTGTGTACGAGATTTTATGTCCCTACAACCTCTTCTGTACATTTTGTTTTTTTACCAGACATGAAGATATCAGTGGGATGGAATTCAAACTTCATTTACACTGCTGAGGTAATGTTTCTGACCGTTTTATACCTCAGTAAAAGGGAGACTGAAACGTTCTAAGTGTCTCAAGCAGCTAATTCATGTTTGAGATATTCACATTTATTATATTGCTTTATCTGCCTTTGTAGAGTTCTGAAAGAGAACCGCCAATCGGGAGGTTAGATAAAGCCAAGCTGCAAAAATGGCTGTCGATGGAGCAAGGAAATTCAGAGGCGCAAAGGTTTTTGTTAGTTTTTATTTATTTTCTAGCTAACTCAAAATGAAATAAACAAACATTTATTGTTTGGTTGTATTTTAGTATTTCTTTTTTTATACGATTTTATTTTATATTTTAGAATCTGTACCAAACATATTCATGCAAACGATTACATCATACAAACCTCACTACATTACACCTGCCCAGACCCACTAGCCCCCACCCCTATCTCCAGTGCCCTTATCAAACTGCACCATTTTGTTTCTCTCCATCGCCCATGCTCTTTCAATTTTTTATAATTGTGTGAATGACGGAGGATTGGCTGATTTCCAGTTAATAACTCTTCTCATCAATTATCTTTAAAAAAGTATTATGTCCAACCCATCGGGTATGTCACTGCACCCTTCAGTTGTATTTATTTTGGTATAATTGTACTGAAACATCAAATATGTCCACATTTGTTCCAACAGAGAAATATCCTTGATGTTCTCAACAAGTTCAAGTCTGGTGGCCAATTTCACCAAAACCAGGTAAGCTATTTTAAAATGGAAGGTTTGGATAGTTTAAAATGAAAACGGTATGTGTACCAGGGGTATAGATGTAATGGTTCACCAAACCCACAGTTCGGGATGCATTGTGGTTTTGGGGTCACAGTTCAGTTTCGGTTAAGGTACAGCGGAAAATGTTTTTTTTTGTGTTTATTTTTGCAAAATACACTAAATTAAAAATCATTATATTTGTTGCCCAAGTCCAGTTTCATTCTGTTCTGACAGAGCTTGTTATGTTGGGTCTCAAGTAGAGGTCTAAAAAGTTGGACCCGTTCCGATATGGACCTGGAGCTTTCCCACCTGGAGAAATATGCATAAATACATTTTTAAATATAGAGACCTGTTCCAAACGGACCAAAGGACGACTAGTTCCATATAGACGTTGTCGGACCAGAGTGAGGGAAGCAGCAGAAAAGTCCATTTGTAAGCTATTTTATTAACCAGAGCTGATACAGTGCGAGGGAGGGTAGGTGACGGAGTGGCCTTATGAGGGAGAGCAGACGGAGGAAGGGCCTTGCAGTGTGTGTTCTGCGAGTAAGTGAAATGAGAGAAAGGAGGAGGCAGGGAGAGGCAGCAACCAACCGAGTCAACTTGCGCTAGTAGACTAGCTTCTAGCTTGTCATAGCTAGGTTATTTATCATCCAATATAATTACGTAGTATCTGTCTTGACTGCATCAATCTGCGAGAAGCTAGCTGGCTAAGATAAGCCAGCCATTTAGCTAGTAGACTAACGTCTAGCTTGTCATAGCGGTGTTATTTTGGATGCAGTACTTGCAGCATACTGCAGTTATACTTCACTCTGACTGCAATATTTTTTTGTAGGGGCGAGGTAATGGCATGCAACGCTACATAGCCTATAGGCCTAGTGTTATTTCTTTAATGTTATAATTCGGGTTCACAGTATGGACTGAACCGAGGTCCCGTACCGAACGGTTCAGTATGAAAAGGTGTACTGTTACAGCCCTAACCAGGGGTTGGAACTGGTTTAGGGAACATATTTTTTTTGTTTTCGAGGAACAGAACTAGAACTGAGAACAAAGGTGATCTATACTGTTTCAGAACAGAACCGTTAATTTTAAAAGCATGGGGAAAACACGCTACAAAGAGCCTATCTCTTATGAAAAAAGATTGCAGTCAGAGTGCAGTATAACACTGTAGTATAACTATAATTAGAATGCAGTATAACTGCAGTATGCTGCAAATCTAATTCAAAGGTCTAATTCAAAGATGTCAATGTAACTAATATGATGATATGATGATGAAGGTATGACGTGCACTGTAACTGACAGATCTTTTTTGTTGATCTTTTATTTTACTTTATCTGTACTTTCTTTGTGTTCCTACAATAAAAACAAAGTATAAAAAAATAAAGGAACGATATAAACCGTTACTTTTTGGGGGTTCGAACCAGTTCAGAACATCATTTGCATCATTTGCAACATCATTGCATCATTTGCTGGTCAGAACAGGAATGGAACAAAAAAAAGAATGGTTCTGTTCAGAGCGAAACGATTGGAAAATGATTTTGGTTCCATCCCATGATGTGTACAGTTAGAACTATGTTGTGTTCTTGCTAATGCTATGCCCTCGGTTTCTTATGACCAGTGAGATTCCACAAGCAGCCGGAGCTTTGACAGTGGACCTAGAAGCTGCTAGCCAGGTTTTCGACCAGCTACTGAACATACCTTGGATTAGGAAATCAGTTAAGATCAACTTACTCTTTAAACCCATATGTTAAATGAATATATATTTAGAACAGAACTAAATGTTACTCTCCTAATTTCTCTGTTAATTTTCTATATAGATAAATATTGAGCCACTGGTGGACAATATTTGCAGTTCAGCAGCTGTCATCAAGTCACCAGAGATCTTTATGCTACTACCCACAATCTCTCTTCTCCATGAGGACCTCAGCGTCATGAAGATGGTCTTGGCTTTATCTATAGTTATCGTTGAACATCTGAATGACACGGCCATAAAAACATTAAGTATATAACCTCTGACCTTGTCACTTTATCAGTGAATTTAGCATCAGTATAATTTTACAGAATTGTATTATAATAGAAGCATAGCTGACACTGACACATGACCATATATTATAAGATAATATTTTTTTTGCTCAGGCAATATAATTTACATATTTGGGACTTGTATTCTTGTACCATCTTATAGAAGAGTGGTGGTCCTCAATGGAGACAAACATCATGACTAAGCACATTCTGATGTGGAAGAATGCCCTGTCATTCATGCTGAGGAACGGTCTTCTGGCTACTCACAACCCCGGTGTCAAATTCCTGCTGGAAGCCCTCAAGTACCTCCACAGAGTCAGTGTTTGTGTCAATCATTTTTATAATCCTCCTGACCATTTTCTGTAGTTGCCGTCTGTCAGTATTGTTGATCATGCCCTAACATACTTCACATTGTGAACTGCAAGGCAGATGTGCAAATCTATTTTGATGCTGACATTATCTTATGACAAAGGCAAACAAAAGGGCCGGAAGAACCCAGGAAGTTCCCGCCAGTACCTTTTATGTGGAAGAGATCAACAATAGTGTTCTTCTATTGGAGGATGTGAATCTTTGGCGCTTTTGGTCAACAAGGGAGGTAATAAAATAACCAAATCATCTGTAAATTACTCAAATGTTAGAATGATAATGTGGTGGAATCTGGTTTCACTTCTCCAGTTCTTTCAGCGCAGGTTGATGGAATGAGACAGAGATGGAACCCATGTAGACTATTGAGATGCACTTTCATTTTTCTTGTGTCATTTCTAGGACACAGAGGTGACACCAGTCATCTTTTGCCGTTACCCATTTGTGTTGAGTCTGATCTGCAAGATGGCGATTTTCAACAGCAATGCACTTTTTACTAAGGTATACTGTGTTATTCCACTGGCTGTTTTATATCCTTATATCCTATATCCTTTATATCCTATATCCACAGCCTACCCAGTGGTTTCCAAAAACCAGTCTGTATATCACTCTAAATAGACCCTGGAGCTGACCCTGTATATAGCTTACTTTCTCATGTGTTTATTATATATATATATATATATATATAGCAGGAAATGCATTTCAATGTACTTGTGCACGTGACATGAAAACATTGAAACCAGTGTATATTTATATATTGCAGGAGATTCACAAACTCGCGCACCGGCTGACGGTGATGTGTCCTTCTGGAACGTTCCCAGACAACCCAGAATCTCCCCCTGCTCCAGTCTTCCAGTTGACCTTAAGGCGCCCGTCACTCATCGAAGACACCTTCAGACAACTGGGTGCTGCAGATCATGACTACTTCCAGAGAGAACTTGTGGTAAAATTATCTTTTGTCAGTTCAAAAGAGACAATAAAGTAACATTCAAATAATTATCCCTGAGACCGAATGTTACAACTCAACTAATCTTGGTCAAATCAAACCAAATCTCAGCTACTCGATTTAACACTTTAATGTTAGACTGTCACTACCCACTGGAAACACACTGGTTGAATCAACGTTGGTTCCAGTGAAACAAATGTGGAATAGACATTGAATTGACGTCTGTGCCCAGTGGTAGAGTCTAGAACTCAACCTAAACGTGGCCTATCTTACTGTATCCCTCAGGTGCGGTTTGTGGAGGACATGAAGCTGTCGCTCGTCAACAAAAGGGACTTCTTCCTCCATGTGTTTGAAGAGCTGTTGGCACCAGAGTCTGAGATGTTCATGTACAATGACACCAAGACACTGGTCTGGTTCCCTGCCAAGGTAAGAACTAGAATTAGGGAATTACGATTTCATTACTGTATAATAAATCACTGCACTCTCAAGCAAATTAAAATGGTTGAGTTAAAACAATCTAAATAAATTTAGTCAGTTAATAGCAACAAAAAGAGATTCAACCAATACAGCAGTGCCAGTATCTACACTGTATTAATCAATATACAATTGTTTACAAGTATAATCACCATCACTCCCTGCTCTCCTCCTGATGTACCAAGGTTTTATTATTACTTAGGCTGTGTCTTGTACACAATCGCAGCAAAAATGTTGAATTGCAATATACAGACAAAATAAATATACAAAAAAGGAGATAGAAGTTAGTTGAAAAAACAGCTTGGGATGGTGCCTGTTCTTGTTTATTCTTGATCTCTGCCTTGACTCATGCGCCACCTACCCTTACTACCAGCCCAGAGTGGAGGAGAAGAGCTACTTCCTGTTTGGTGTCTTGTGTGGCATGGCCCTGTACAACCACAACATTGTACACCTGCCCTTCCCTCTGGCCCTGTTCAAGAAGATGGTGGGGGTCAAGCCCTCACTGGAGGACCTGAGAGAGTTTGACCCTGTTGTGGGAGGGTACGTTTGTATTTTAAAATGTACATTTTAGCATTGAATTAGTGTCCCTTAGAAATTGATTGAAATGTTTAAACATTAATTTATTTTCATTGTAATTGAAGGAGTTTGCGGTACCTCTTGGAGGACTACACTGATGATGATGTTGAAGAAAACCTGGACATGACCTTCACCGTATGTATAATATTGAAACTGATTGTTGAGCAATGAAATATCCCTAGATACAGTATGTGAATAGTGGTAAAACTGTTTATTTTCATCAGGTGATCTGGGATGACCAGAAGGTGGAGCTGGATCCCAAAGAAACAGGAAAACCAGTCACAAGTTTTAACAAGTAAGGCTACAGCAACTTTTACTCCTACAGATGTAAGATCTTAATTTGATCACTCTGTTGCAGGAGAACTTTCCTGCAATGCAGGACATTTTAAAAGTGTAGTATATATTTTATGTTTAAAAAGGCTTCAGACATGATTTTCCCTTACAAAAAATGTATCAACTCCTACAAAAATGTTGGTTAATTATAATCCACATAATAATTCACATGTTCTGTTGCTGCAGGATTATTTTCCTGCTGTAGCAACCTGGCTCACATTACGGTCTATTGTCTGTAATGCATAATACAAGGTTGACATTTTAGAAGTTAGAAGTTACAACAATCAGGCTTTCTGAGTTTTTTAAAAATGTAAAAATACCATTAATTATATTTACAGGAAGCAGTTTGTTGATGCCTATGTGAACCTTGCCTTCAACCAATCAGCGGAGAAGGTGTTTGAAGAGTTCAGGAGAGGCTTCTTCAAGGTGTGTGACAGGGACGTGGTGGAGTTGTTCCAGCCTGAGGAGCTCAGGGGAGTCATGGTGGGGAAAGAGGACTACGACTGGGACACGCTCAAACAGGTCTATATACAACCATCATTCATTACTCAGTGTGGGGCTGGGTGCTGACTTTAGAAATTAGGGCAAGGCCTCCCGGGTGGCGCAGTGGTTAAGGGCGCTGTACTGCAGCGCCAGCTGTGCCATCAGAGTCCCTGGGTTCGTGCCCAGGCTCTGTCGTAACCCGCCGCGACCGGGAGGTCCGTGGGGCGATGCACAATTGGCCTAGCGTCGCCCGGGTTAGGGAGGGCTTGGTCGGTAGGGGTGTCCTTGTCTCATCGCGCACCAGCGACTCCTGTGGCGGGCCGGGTGCAGTGCGCGCTAACCAAGGTGGCCAGGTGCACGGTGTTTCCCCTCGGCGCATTGGTGCGGCTGGCTTCCGGGTTGGATGCACGCTGTGTTAAGAAGCAGTGCGGCTTGGTTGGGTTGTGTATCGGAGGACGCATGACTTTCAACCTTCGTCTCTTCCGAGCACGTACGGGAGTTGTAGCGATGAGACAAGATAGTAGCTACTACAACAATTGGATACCACGAAATTGGGGAGAAAAAGGGGTAAAATTCAAAAAAAGAAAAAAGAAAAAAAAGAAATTAGGGCATAAATCAATCAATGTGTTGATGCATTTATATCAATGTGGATTTCCTTTGATGTCAAGTTATGGGTGCGTATCTCAAGTTAGGACTGGGACTAGGAGATAATGTGCTATACATGGTGCTTTGTGACATACTGTGTGACTTTGAGTGGTGAATCGTTTAAATGGTGTGCAAGTTTAATATTGTTTAATTATTGCTGCCATTTGTTTGGTTTGTATATCCAGAACACTGTGTATGATGGAGAGTATCATGCCAGACATCCCAACATCATCACATTCTGGGAGGCTTTTGAGGAACTGACAGATGACCAAAAGAAAGCTTTCCTCCGTAAGTATGGCACTAAATTGCTCTCGGTTGAGTAAAACTGGAGGAACCATACAGTCTTTCATAATGCTGGTTCAGGGTTTTGTCTGCATATTTGAACTTCCTGTTCTACAAGAGCATTTACACATCATTTTTGTCTGAACACATTTGAGTACCGTAATTTCCGGACTATAAGCCGCTACTTTATTCCCACACTTTGAACCTCGCGGTTTATACAATGACGCGGCTAATTTATGGATTTTTCCCGCTTTCACAAGATTCATGCCGCCAAAAAACTGAGCACCGTCACATAATGTGACGTAAATCGAGCGCGCTCAAACTTCCCATCATTCTGATTACGGTAGTAATTTTGTCACCCTCATCATGGCAAAGACACGGAGAAATGCATATGATGCAGCTTTCAAGTTGAAGGCGATCGATCTGGCTTTTGGAAAAGGAAATAGAGCTGCTGCATGGGAGCTTGGCCTTAATGAGTCGATGATAAGACGTTGGAAACAGCAGCGTGAGGAACTGATTCAGTGCAAAAATACAACGAAAGCTTTCAGAGGGAAGAAAAGCAGATGGCCCAAAGTATTTGCAGCCACTCGACATCAGTGTAAATCGTGCATTTAAGGTGGCGCTCCTTGTTCAGTGGGAGGCTTGGATGACAAGTGGGGAGAAATCCTTCACTAAAACGGGCCGCATGCGAAGAGCAACTTATGGTCAAGTCTGCCAGTGGGTCCTGACAGCGTGGAGCATTGTCAAAAAATCCACTATCATCAACGGGTTTTGAAAGGCTGGACTGCTGCGTGTTGAAGGGGCAGCATGAGCTCAGCGGGGTATTTGCCTCCGGATTAAAGTGATGAGAGCGACAATGAAAACGATCCAACATCGGATGAAGCAATTCTGAGGCTATTCAACTCCGACACCGAAGGAGATGACTTCAGTGGTTTCAGTGCACAGGAGGAGGAAGATAGTGACCAATGACTTTCTTGGTAGTCTACTGTTTTAATTTTTGTTACAAGCCGTGTTTCGTTAAAGCCTATTTATTTTTGTTACAACGCCGTGTTTCGTTTAAAGGCTGTGTAAAGTTAATTTGTTTCAATGTACCGGTAGGCACCTGCGGCTTATAGACATGTGCGGCTTATTTATGTACAAAATACATATTTTTTAATAATTCAGTGGGTGCGGTTTATATTCAGGTGCGCTTAATAGTCCAGCAATTACGGTAATTAGCAGACACTTACCCAGAGTAACTTACTGGAGCAATTAGGGTTAAGTGCCTTGCTCAAAAGCACAACAACATATTTTCACCTTCTTTGCTCAAGGTTTTTAACCAGGGACCTTTTGGTTGCTGGCCCAATGCTCTTAATCACCAGGCTACCTACCACACAACGACATCCACTATATTTCTTCCCATTCTGTCTACCTTTCACTCTCTCTCCCCTCCTTCTCAGTGTTCTTGACGGGCTGTGATCGCGCTCCCATCCTGGGCATGGACAAGATTCAGATGAAGGTAGCGATCCTGCAGAACTCTACTGAACTACATTTCCCAGAATCCCTTACCTGCCACTTCCTACTGCTGCTGCCTATCTACCCCTCCAAGGAGATGCTGCTGGCCAGGCTCAAAGAGGCAGTGGCCCACAACAGAGGCTTCTGGAAGGAGTAATGGACACTATATATAGGCTACTGCTGTGTTCATCATTTCATTCAATGTGTTTCTTACATGTCAATATATCACTTCAGTTCAGCATAGGATTTTGGTTATAGCCTCTTTCTCGTTTCCGATTTGCCTGTTTTTTTTCAAACTTTTACATTTAGCCTTTTACCTTGGCTTTTTCTATTGAAAATGTGAAAATGGCAAATCTAGGATATGTAGGCCTACCCTATTATAGAAAAAACATTAATTGACTTAATGTCTACTAATTCTGGGTGTGATTTTTAAAAATAACATTCTTATTCAGTAATATACATTCAGTAATATACATTCAAGAGCCTATTTATTTATGCATGTTTTCTTTATTGATAGTGTGTGACATTTGATGTAATTCTACATGTGAACATCCTTTTTTTCTGGACACGTCTGCATCATCTTTTAACATATATGTCTGTATCTTGTGTTTTATTGACGGAATAATTCTGTCTGTATCTAATAAATAGAGATGATTAGTTCACCTCAGTTTTCTTTTATCAATGGGAACTGCTGTCAGCACTTCGATGCAGAGCAGTGGTGTGGTTTCTCCAACAACGTACATAACGTTCTGAGAACCATATGTTTCTTAGAGCTTGGTGAGAGGGTGGTTGTCCTATGGTTATTTTGCATACAACCTTCCCATAACGTTTCCTACAGGTTTCCTCAGGGTTCTATTTAAATTAATGTTCTCAAATTGTTCAGAGAATGTTAAGAAACAATGTTCTTCCATGGGAATTTCAGGACTTCAGCATAACGTTTCTTACAGGTTTTATTTAAAGTAATGTTCTCAGAACATTCAGAGAATGTTAAAAAAAAGGTCTGTGGGAATTTCAGTACTTCAGCATAACGTTTCTACAGTTTTCTTCATGTTCTATTCAGTCATGTTCTCAGATGTTTAGAGAACATTAAGAAACAATGTTTTTCTGTGGGAATTCCAGGACTTCACATAATGTTTTCTGCAGGTTTCTTCCTGGTTCTATTTAAAGTAATGTTCTCAGAACATTAAGAAAACTTTCCATAAAAACAAGAACCCATAGTAACATTCAAAGAACGTTATTTGAAAACATATACATTCCATTCCCAGCATCAACAAAATTCTCTATCCTCTATCTTGTTAAGTGTGTTCGGGTGTGTTTGCTGCACCCACTAATTGGCCACACCTGATCTTAATTAGTGCTTGTTTCCTTTGAAATGGGATCTGTTTGAATAGACTAAAATGAACAGCTTTCTATGAGTTAAAAAACATGGCATGCTTGCTACATCCTAGTGGTGCAGTGGACTAATTCCATGGCTAGAGAACAGAGAGATGATGGGTTTGAATCTCACTGACGCCATGCAACATAAAAAAATAAATGAGTTTGCATGATTAATGCCAAAGCAAATTAATTGTGCTTGGAGTTCAAAACAGTTAACCTAAACTAGCAGTGTCATTAAAATTCTTATTAAAACAGTCTCAGGACATTATTTTATTACCCTATAATTTCTGTTCTCAGAATGGTATTAAAACACCCCAGGAAATTTTTCAGGGAACCATAGAAAAACCTCCCTGCAACCTAAAAATGTAAGTTCCCGGAACAGGCAACATTTTCACTTCCATTCTCAGAATGCTTAAAAAACATTCTGTTTTCACTGTCAGGAAACGTATGGCTTTGTCCCCAGAACCAATGGGAAACCAAAAAAGTACTTTCGAACAACTTCCAAGGAACCAAATGTGCTAGCTGGGTTGTTTGTTTGTTTAAAATACTTTACCTCTACCCTGTCCCACTGCATATGAGCCAACCTGATATTTTCGTTTACTCAGGCCATGCCCATTGTGACATACGTTTCTGTTTGGAGGAAAATGCCAACTTAGGTTTCGTTTTCGTTTCTTGCTGTGTTTCTTTTACAGATATGTCATATGCTCTCGTTCATCGCTTTCAGAACGCACTGACTCCTAGGGCGCAGACTGACCGTCCTGTGTTCCATCAAGATGAGCTGATTATGGATACGTTTAGACGGTGATAATAACACATTTACAATGTTTTCGTGGGGAGAGAACACCCGTGATGGCTTCGGTTTAGTGAAATCGAATGATTTGGTAAAGGCGAACACGGACGGTTGCGTAAATGTCATACACCTGAAATCTCCAGTTACGCATCTTTCTGCAGGTGATAAAGTGGTCGCGTTCATCAGAAATAATGGGAAACAAGTGTCCCTCGCTCGGATGCAAGATGACAAAGATGGGAGAAGGATCACAGGAAAACTGAGTAAGCACCTTTCTATGTGTTTTTCCCCACTTCTTTACTGAACTGCTTAAACAAAATGTTTAAATCGGCAATCAGCAGGTGAAACAATAACAAAGCGTCCTCCCCGCCCGTTTCTGTATAGAGCTGAGGCATGGGGCTTGAGATGTAACCACTCTCAAATTCATAGATAGTGCTATTGGTGCAAGGACGAACCATCCATGATATCAACATTATAGTTTTAACAATGGTTTGAGACTATACAGTGTTTGTTTACGTGTACATTGTTTACGGACATTGGAGTAAAACAAGCTTATATTTTGAGTTCTGATGGGGTGTGACAGTTGAACTAAGCTCGAGGCATTTCTAAGTTATATTCTTCAAGAATCAATGGGTACATATTATTAAAAATTGGATGAAGTAACTGCTAATTGCCCCTTTAAGCTATTTAATACATTTAATGTATATTTCATGTGTGTAGAGGGTGTGGAGTGCAGGGAGAAGATTCTGGCTCTGAGTTGCTGTGATGCACATATTATTTTACTGTCTGAAGAGGGCAGAGTTTTCTGCCTCACCCAATCATCCAATGTTCCCAGGTGGGTGCTTGACATAAATGACACATCTCTTGGCTTAGGCCGACTCACATTTTAGTGGCTTCTGTCAATTCTAGTAATTGACCATGTTGTAATGATTACTTTTGGTTGTCTGTGTTTTCTCAGACCAGTGGGTAACTTGAATCACGTAATTCAGGTTGCATGTGGAGACCATCATTCCATTGCACTAACCCAAGGTAAACAATCACATTCTAAATCACTCAGTTTGAGAAGGGATATGATAGGAGGCTCTATGTGCTCTTTGAATGTCCTTTATACCAAACAGTCTCTGTTCCAGGTACATAGATATCAACATGAGAATACTGGAAGAGATGGAGACCTGCACACTGTCAATTATTTTAAATATAAAATAAACAGAGGCTTTGATGCTAAAATAGAGATGTTTTATTGGGACATCATCTTGCCCAAAAGTTCATAGTGCAGAAATAAAAGGTGAAAAAAACAAATGAGTTTGAGAAGGTTCACAATAGACATTAGAAATAAAACTACATTTAGTACATACTCTAACAATGCAGCACGTGTCCTATGAGATTTTCCAATGTACAGATATTATTTTAACTTCCATTAGATGGTAAAGTGTTCACGTGGGGCCAGAACTCCAGCGGACAGCTGGGTTTGGGGGAGGGAGAGCCCAGCACCTCGTCTCCCCAGCCTGTCAAGTCTCTGTCAGGGATCCCCCTGGCCCAGATCACCGCTGGGGGAGACCACAGCTTCGCCCTGTCCCTCTCTGGAGCTGTGTTCGGCTGGGGCAAGAACAGCGCCGGGCAGCTGGGACTGGGGGACACAATAGGTACTGTATACACAAATATTATAAAATAATATCTCTTTCATTAATAGTTGGTATGTTTTAAAGAAAAGTAATATGTTTGATATGTTTGAAGCAGACAGTATGAGTAGATAATTTAATGTCAAATAGTAGACGTAGATTTTTTTTAATAGCTTTTTCTTTTTACAATAGTCAAAACAGAAAAAGACAAGCAAAGAAAAAAATAGGTGAAATCTATTTTCTACAGACAGACCTGCTCCAGCTCCTGTTGATTGCTTGAATCTAAAGAAGACCGTTGCTGTTTCCTGTGGAGGGGAGCATACTGCTGTTCTGACAAAGGTTCTGACGTTTTTTTACACAACAATATTTCCAACTGATACTATGTTTTTTCTCCCAGTACCATTAAGAGCTAAAGAATGTTTGGACCAATGATGTCTTGCTGGTTAGCATCACATACAGTAGAAACATTCATATCAACAACAGGAGCCGAACACATCCTCATGATAACTGTGTGAATGGCTTTTGTTCTAGGGAGGTTTCGTGTTCACATTTGGCTCGGGTCGATATGGACAGCTTGGACACAACTCTCTCAGAAATGAACTACGACCTCGACTGGTGGCCGAATTCTGGGGGGCAAAGGTGACCCAGATAGCATGTGGAAGGTATGTAGTTACTAGATTGATATAAGTCATGTGAATCTCTGTAAAATCATATATAGTCACACAAAGATCAATGGATGTAGCTTGGGGTGTCACTGGGTATATTCTTGGATATATCCATTCTTAGGGATCACAGTTGATTTGTGATTTTTCCTTTACCTACAATCCTGTTTGTCATATTAGAAACCACACATTGGCGTTTGTGGGCTCCTTCAAAAAGATCTACTCATTTGGGCATGGAGAGCAAGGGCAGCTGGGAAATGGAGTCAAGATGGATCAGTCTGTGCCTCTGCCAGTACACCTACCACAGGGTAGTTAAAACATTCCTTTCCTTTGCATAACGTAACCTAATTAAAATGCAATACAGTACTTAGGCTGAAATGTTGGTCTCTATGAAATGATAAAATAACAGGTTTATAACATCCTAACTGTTTTGGGTAACTTTCAGACCACATTGATGACCAGCCAATTGAACAAACCTTTGCTGGAGGAAACCATTCTTTTGCCTTGTGCAGCACTACTCAAGTAATGTGTTTACAGTTCAAAGTTTACAGTTAGTTTGTTCTGTTTGTCCTTACTACTTAACATTGTTTTAATACAATGCATAAAATTGTTATAACAGGAATCAGGAAAAGGGTTGAATGACTCCAATCTCGGAAAAATGACTCAAACATTAGATGATGACATCATTAACAGATGGATCTCGGACTGTGACTCAAAATCATGGAAGACGATACAGAAGTTAGTATAATACAAATAAACCTGATGCCTAGGCTCAATACAAATACGCAATTCATGATGGTTGATAATTCGACAAGGCAACACAAACATACATGAGTCAGTGACACAAAACAACTACTGAAAAGATGAAGAACTCAGGAACTTACATACACTGAACTATAAGATTCTTCACTTTTATTTTCAGGGAAATCACAAAAACATTCTCTTCTGCATCATGTTTAAATGGGAGCTTCCTGGACAAAAGGTAAAAACTCACTGCCTATCCATGAATGTTTTATCACATTATTGAACAGTTTGTTTTATTGTTGCATATTTAATAGTATTTATTGATCTCATCAATCACTAGCCGTGACAAACATTATCAAACCTCACTGAAGCACTCTGGCCTGGACTTGTCATTCGCCCGACTGGCTTTTCAAAAGCTGGCTAAAAAGAATAAAGTTCTGGCTGAGGTATCATTTCATATATTATATTTATGATCAGATACTTATTTTCAATAGTTCTGTTTGTTGTCCTTGATATTCAATTTGACCAGTCATTGATACTGTAAGCCACGATAAGTCATTTAGTTGTGACCCACACAAGCACTCCTGTCATGGTTCTAGGTTGAAGATGTTGTCCAGCGCATTCTCCTTCCCTCCCTGAGTAAGGATCCCATTGGGGTGGAGGGTCTGAGGGTGTACCTCATCATCCCTGAGCTCCTGAGGGTTCTCCTAAAACAACAATGTGGCATGGATATTACTGAGGCCTTCGCTGCTGCCGTCCTCAGACTGAACCCAGACAAGCTCCAGGTCCTTGGTAAAGTCATCCATCAGTATACCTTTTTTCCATTCTCTTCTCTTGTCTTGACTTCTCTCCTCCCCTCTTCTTCTCTCTTTTTAAGATATAGCAGGTTTTGTGTGCTGTGGTATTAAACTTTTGTCTAATTCCAATAGAGGGCCTATGGTCGACACTTCCCGACACCCCCTTCAGAACTCTGGTGAAAACATTCCACTATGTGTCAGCAGAGTATCTCCGTATGGTGGCAGAGGAGGATTATGCTGCTGACAAACAATTTGAAGGGACTGTAAAGGTTATGGAGAGGCTGTATGAGGTAAATAAATATCCATTGCCATAATTGTGTGCCTTCAAAAAGTATTCATACCTCTTGACTTATTCCACATTTTGTTGTGTTGTATTCAAAATGTATTTACAAAAAATTTGTCCCCTCAACCATCTACACACAATACCCCATAATGATAAAGTGAAAACATGTTTGCAAATGTATTGAAAATTAAATAAAGAAATATTTAATTTACATAGGTATTCACACCTTGATCAATACTTTGTAGAAGCACCTTTGACAGTGATTACAGCTGTGAGTCTTTCTGAGTAAGTCTTTAAGAGCTTTCCACACCTGAATTGTGCAACAGTTTTCCATTATTCTTTTCAAAATTCTTCAAGCTCTGTCAAATTAGTTGTTCATTTGCTAGACAACCATGTTCAGGTCTTTTCCATAGATTTTCAAGTAGATTTAAGTCAAAACTGTAACTCGGCTACTCAGGGACATTCACTGTCTTCTTGGTAAGAAATTCCAGTGTAGATTTGGCCTTGTGTTTTAGGTTGTTGCCCTGATGAAAGGTGAATTCATCTCCCAGTGTCTGGTGGAAAGCAGACTGAACCAGATTTTCTTCTAGGATTTTGCCTGTGCTTAGCTCCATTCCGTTTCTTTTTTATCCTGAAAAACTCCTCAGTCCTCAACGATTACAAGCATACCCATAACATAATGCAGCCACCACTATGCTTGAAAATATGGAGAGTGGTACGCAGTAATGTGTTGATTTGGATTTGCCCCAAAAGTTTGTATTCAGGACAAAAAGTGAATTGCTTTGCCACATTTTTTAGAAGTATTACTTTAGTGCCTTGTTGCAAACAGGATGCATGTTTTGGAATATTCATATTCTGTACATGTTTCCTTCTTTTCACTCAGGTTAGTATTGTGGAGTAACTACAATGTTGTTGACCCATCCTCAGTTTTCTTCTATCACAGCCATTAATTAAACTGTAACTGTTTTAAAATCACCATTTGCCTCATGATGAATTCTCTGAGCGGTTTCCTTCCTCTCCAGCAACTGAGTTAGGAAGGACGCCTGTATCTTAATAGTGACTAGGTGCATTGATACACCATCCAAAGTGTAATTAATAACTTCACCATGCTCAAAGAGATATTCATTGTCTGTTATGTTTTAGTTTTTTTACCCTTCTTTGCGAGGAATTGGAAAACCTCCCTGGTCTATTTGCTTGAATCTATGTTTGAAATGTACTGCTCGACTGAGGGACCTTTACAGATTGGAACAGAAGCCCTGGCATAAGAAAGAAATGAGTTAATTGACTATGTCAATGAATATGTCAAAGAATCTATACTGAATTGAATTAATTGGTGTTGACTTGTATCTGTGGGGTACAGAGATGAGGTAGTCATTCAAAAATCATTACTACACACAGAGTGAGTCCATGCAACTTATTATTTGACTTGTTCAGCAAATGTTTACTCCTGAACTTATTTAGACCATAACAAAGGGGTTGAATAGTTATTGACTCAAGACATTTCGGCTTTAAATGTTTCATTAATTTGTAAAAATTCCCTAAAACACAAGTCTACTTTGACATTATGGGGTATTGTGTGTTGGCCAGTGACCAAAAAAATCAACATTTGATCAATTTGAAATTCAGGCTGTAACACAACAAAATGTGGAAAAAGTCAAGGGCTGTGAATACTTTCTGAAGGCTCTGTATATGTATGTATGGAGAAAATGTGCAATGTTGTATGCTCCCTTAACCTCTGTTTTGTTCAGGTCAATTGCAACAGACGCATCAAAATTGCGGCAAGCAATTTCCACATCAACAGAACCAATTATATGCTTCGGAATGTGAGTAGCCTATCTCATAAAATGACTGCAGGTTGGTATCAAAATGGGTAATTATGTTCATGATGTCACTGAAATCTACAAAGAGTGGAAAATGATTTAGTCATTTCTAATCCTCTTTAGATGCTCAACACACTTGTATATTATGACTACCTAAATCTTCCCGAGGTAAGCCATGAAAGTCAACACCAATCAATTGAATTCAGAATAGATTATTTGAAATATTCATTGACATTGTCGATTAACTAATTTCTTTCTTATGTCAGGGATTCTTTTATACATTTCACCGACAATCCTGCATCTTCAACACAGAGGCTAAATGTATGGTTTATCAATTGGAACTCAATTACAGCGTAAGTTGTTTCCAAATGTGTTGTTTATTAAAAAAATGTACCACATTCATTTACTACACTGCTATCAGATTTGAAAAATGAAGGCTAAATGTTGCCATATCTCAAATGTGTTCCTTTTTTAGTTTGTCCTCGGTGGACCGTTAGCCTTTTGGGTCCCTACAATACATGTGAGGAGAGAGAGAGCCCTGGAAGATGCTTTCCAGCACCTTCGACAAAGTGGGCACGACTTCCCAATGCCTTTGAAGGTTGTTGTTAGCTAGGTTTTATAGTTTTTTTTGTGTAAAATGTTTATTTTGACTTTGTATCTATAAATAAGAACTGAGAAAAGAGTAGTGATTAAACAAGTAATACAAACACCAGGACTTTGTACTTATTTTAACATCTACCTCTGTATTAGGCAAAGTATTTTCATTTCCAAATCCTTATTTAGGAGTAAATAGCATATTTTTTTGTCTCCAGGTGAAGTTTCAAGCAGAGGATGGTGTGGATGAAGGTGGTGTTTCACTGGAATTCTTCAGCCTCCTGGGGAGGGAACTTCTCACAATGGAACCAAAGACACTGGAGGTTTACGAGGATTCTGGACTTGCGTGGTTTACAACAGATGTATGATCCATATTCGATTACAAATTGTTCCCAGATTTAACTCAATCTTTCCCCCACAATGTTTTTGTGTTATTTACCAACTTAGAAATATCAATTATTAGAAATGTATATTATTTGTTATACTTATATTATACTGTTAAATATTGAAAGTTCTGATTAGATTATGGCATTCTGTTTTTTTCAATCCATAGGACGGCGGTATTACTGATGAATTCTACTTACTTGGGCTGCTCTGTGGGAAGGCACTGTATAATCAGTGTGTTCTGAACCTCTGCTTTCCTCTGGCTCTCTTCAAGAAGCTTCTGGGTCTGACTACAACATTGGATGACCTTAAAGAGCTGTCTCCAACTGAAGCAAGGTACAATTATTCTGCTGAAAAAGCTATACATGTTACTGCCAAAATAAAGGAAACACCAACATAAAGTGTCTTAAAGTTCTAATGCAAACATTTTTTAAATCTCACTGTCAAGTCATATCTGGGTAACAATTAAGCACCTTACTGTGATTGTATTCAATTAAAATGGTCAAAAAGAGCCAAAAAATAGCTTCTTAGCAGAGGACAATTTCTCAAGCAAGAATTTTGCAAGGACTGTCAGAGTGGTCTGAGTGAAAATGTGCTGTTATTGGCAGAGAGGTTTGAAACGCTCTTTCTTATTGGACTATTAACTAATTTACTTCATGGTGATGTCTGATCATCTGATGGAGATTTGGAAAGCCAAAACTCAGTCTCCACAAAACTTACACTAAACGTGAATTATGATAGTGTGGAAATATATATATAAAACAAAGGAAAATCATGTTTTTTTACTGCACTGGGCCTTTAATAGGGCTTTGAGCCACCACAAACCACCAAAACAGCTTCAATGCACCTTGGCAAAGATTCTACAAGTTCTGGAACTCTATTGGAGTGATGCGACATCATTCTTCCACAAGACATTCCATAATTTGGTGTTTTGTTGATGGCGGAGGAAAACGCTGTCTCCTGCGCCGCTCCAGAATCTCCCCATAAGTGTTCAATTGGGTTGAGATCTGGTTTACTGAGACACACACACACACACACACACACACACTTTAACTAAAGAAGGATCCACCCCTTTATTTAAATTTTAGCCTAAAATGACATACCCAAATCTAACTGTCTGTAGCTCAGGACCTGAAGCAAGGATATGCATATTATTGATACCATTTAAAAGGAAACACTTTGAAGTGTGTGGAAATGTGAAATGAATGTAGGATAATATAACACATTAGATCTGGTAAAAGATAATACATGTATTTTTGAAAATATTTTTTTGTACCATCATCTTTGAAACGCAAGAGAAAGGCTATATTGTCTTATTCCAGCCCAAGCTCAATTTAGATTTTGGCCACTAGATGGCAGCAGTGTGTGTGCAATGTTTTAGACTGATCCAATGAACCATTGCATTTATGTTCAAGATTTTGTATCAAGACTGCCAAATGTGCCTAATTGGTTTATTAATACATTTTCAAGTTCATAACTGTGCACTCTCTTCAAACAATAGCATGGTTTTCTTTCACTGTAATAGCTACTGTGAAATGGACAGTGCAGTTAGATTAACAAGAATTTAAAGTTTCTGCCAATATCAGACATGTCTATGTCATGGGAAATGTTCTTGATAATACTAATCGCATTAGTGTACGTTAGCTCAACCATCCCGAGGTCGTGACACCAATCCTGGTGTTTTAAAGTTTACACTTAGGTTGGAGTCATTAAAACTCGTTTTTCAACCACTCCACAAATGGTTTGTTAACAAACTATAGTTTTGGCAAGTCGATTAGGATATCTACTTGTGCATGACACAAGTCATTTTTCCAACAATTGTTTACTGACAGATTATTTCACTTATAATTCACTGTATCACAATTCAAGTGGGTCAGAAGTTTACATACACTAAGTTGACTGTGCCTTTAAGTAGCTTTGAAAATTCCAGAAAATTATGCCATCTGATAAGCTAATGCACATCATTTGAGTCAATTGGAGGTGTACCTATGAATGTATTTCAAGGCCTACCTTCACACTCAGTGCCTCTTTGCAACGTGAAGGTACCACGTTTATCTGTACAAACAATAGTATGCAAGTATAAAAACATGGGACCAATCAGCCGTCATACCGCTCAGGAAGGAGACGCGTTCTGTCTCCTAGAGATGAACGTACTTTGGTGCAAAAAGTGCAAATCAATCCCAGAACATCAGCAAAAGGACCTTGTGAAGATGCTGGAGGAAACAGGTGAAAAATTATCTATATCCACAGTAAAACGAGTCCTATACCGCTCAGCAAGGAAGAAGCCACTGCTCCAAAACCGCCATAAAAAAGCCAGACTACGGTTTGCAACTGCACATGGGTACAAAGATTGTACGTTTTGGAGAAATGTCCTCTGGTCTGATGAAACATGAATAGAACTGTTTGGCCATAATGACGATTATTATTTTTGGAGGAAAAAGGGGAGGCTTGCAAGCCGAAGAACACCATCCCAACCGTGAAGCACGGGAGTGACAGCATCATGTTGTGGGGGTGCTTTGCTGCAAGAGGGACTGGTGCACTTCACAAAGTAGATGGCATCATGAGGCAGGAAAAGTATGTGGATATATTGAAGCAACATCTCAAGACATCAGTCTGGAAGTTAAAGCTTGGTCGCAAATGGGTCTTCCAAATGGACAATGACCCCAAGAATACTTCCAAAGATTTGGCAAAATGTCTTAAGGACAACAAAGTCAAGGTATTGGAGTGGCAATCACAAAGCCCTGACCTCAATCCTATAGAAAATTTGTGGGCACAACTGAAAAAGCTTGTGCGAGCAAAGAGGCCTACAAACCTGACTCGGTTACACCAGCTCTGTCAGGAGGAATGGGCCAAAATTCACCCAACTTATTGTGGGAAGCTTGTGGAAGGCTACCCGAAATGTTTGACCCAAGTCAAAATAAAATAAAGTGGTGATCCTAGCTGACCTAAGACAGGGAATTTTTACTAGGATGTAAATCCTAAATCCTGTTAGGATTTGTCAAAAACTGAGTTTAAATCTAGTTGGCTAAGGTGTATGTAAACTTCCGACTTCAACTGTACCTGTATATTTTCATGTCTTCAACTGCTGGCTGTTGATTTAAAGAATCCATACTACTGTATCTAAAAACATTTCGGGATAATGTGTTTCAATACTCCAGCAAAGTTAAGGTTTTGTCTCCTTCAAGTTGGTGGTTCCGCAGTTGCCACTAGTTTGGGTGTTACAAAGCACTTCATTTTAAGTGTAGTTGTTGTTTTAGAGATACTATTATATATCTGCTCAAATCAAATTTATTGTTTGTTTGTTTAAAATTAGTGGCTTGCAGAATGTGTTGGATGAAGATGATGAGTTAGTTGAAGCAATGGATTTGGTTTTCATGGTAAGAGAGAATTGATACCTTTAGCCATTTTTGGTAGCCTACACAGGTAATCCTAGCTGATGCAGTACTAATCTTTGTTGTCTTTCTAAGTACAAAGGGCAAGAACTGATACCAAATGGAGAGGAGCTCCCAGTTACCATGGTCAACAGGTATATTTGATGACAGTAATCTTATCAACATATAAATCTTATGAATCTCTTGAACTAACAAAAGGATTCCACAGGAAGTGTTCTGAACTCATAAATAAACATTGGTCTGCCATATATCATTCACAGGAAGTGTTCTGAACTCATAAATAAACATTGGTCTGCCATATATCATTCACAGGAAGTGTTCTGAACTCATAAATAAACATTGGTCTGCCATATATCATTCACAGGAAGAAATATGTTGACTTGTACGTTGACATGAAGCTCAACAAGTCGGTGCAGATTCAGTTTGCAGACTTTGAGAGCGGCTTCCACAAAGGCTTCCCTATACAGGCATGGAGGATGTTTCTACCTGAGGAGCTGATGACACTTCTACAAGGAGATGACAACTACGAGTGGGACAAGTTGAGACAGGTAAAGTTCAACCTGCTTGGATACGTCATAAAAGTACATAAGCAATAGAATATGGAAGTTCATGCATGTTTGGTAGCCTATATAGCAGCGCTATGCTCCCAGTGGTTAAATCTGGTCCCATCCTGTTTGGGCTATACAGTCTATGGCTATAATACAGTGGTGTGGTCTATTGTACATGCAGTTGTTTCGTTATGTTTTTCTCTGCAATAACAGAATGCCAACTATCAAGGATATAGGCCCACAGATGACATCATCCAGAACTTCTGGAGGGTTTTCACAGAGTTCTCAGAGGAGGAAAAGAAGAAGTTCTTAAGTGAGTTAACAGACAGTTAATTAAACTTAAATATGTAAATAATTGTATAGTTCCAGAAATTCTTGGTCAGTGGATAATTATTATCCTCTAATTTCTAGCTTTTCTGACTGGAACGGACAGACTGCCCAGAGGACGAAGTCTCTCCAAACTGCAGATGCAAATCACGTCTTTGGGCAGCACTGACGCTGATGAATATTATCCGAAAGCACAAACCTGCTCTGTGACGTTATGCCTCCCTAACTACAGCAGTATCGACACACTACAGGAGAAGCTTCTCCATGCTATCACCCACTGTGATGTGTTTGGAGATTTTTGAAATTGTTAAACTGGGAAGCATGTAGCATTTTTTATTTATTTTTATCCTCACCAGTCATTATTATTATTATTATTCTATTCATGTTTTAAGTCAATGAAACACATTCAGAGCTAACAACTGAACATCTTCAAACATATTAAGTAGTCTTAAATATAGTTTTCCTATTTAAATTACTTCAGTATTGCACAATGTGGACCAATATAAATATGTATTTCTTGACATGTTCTACTCATGTTTCCTTCATGCACTGGGATAACTGGATACTTGGAGACCTCTGCTGTTTGAATATCTAAACGACGTGCTGTCTTTGTTAATAGAAATGTTTAACTGCGAATGAGTGCCATAGTAAAAAGAGCCACTGTTAATAAAGATTTTTTGTGGAAGTTCTAGTGCAATACTGTTTTTTTTAGGAAGTTATGCAAGTACATCGCATGATTCGGCTAGATTTTGCTGAACACCAGTCATGCCCGGCACTAGATTAAATACCCACAAAGTCATAAACCCCGCCCTTTTCTGATATGTCTCTTCATAAAATGTGATGTAACACCTTACCCTAACAGCACTGATAAACGTATGCCTAACGGAGTCTTAAATGAAGAACAAACTGCATTTTTATGGCTGTGGAATCTGACTTTGTGGGTATAGAAGTATAAACCCAAAGTCACATGTTGAGTGACGAAGAGCATCAACCTACATCACAACTTCCTTGTTATTGTCGAAACGCCCAGCTAGTGGAATTCAGGAATGCATCTCTACAGGTAAAACACATGCTATTTGTTGCTTTAAATCACGTAGCTACGTTTTGTGCAATTGATTACATTTCTATATTTGAACGTTGAAGAGTCTGTGAAATGCAGATAGATTCACTAGATTGGCTAAATATGGCAAGCTTGCTAGTATTCTGCGAAATGGACGCATTTGTAAATCTCGTTAAGCCCTACCCGTTAGCTGTCGTTTTTATCCGTATAGCCAGTTACCGACCGCTAGCGAATACGATGGAGTTGACACGATTGACTAGCTACTGTAACTATTTTACATAGTTATAGGCTATAGCTAACTATATACAGTAGCTATAGAGCCATTTGGTGGTCACGTCCAGACGATATTGGATGTACGCATAGAGCAATAGTTGGAATCTTACGTCAGCCAAAGTACATCCATCTGCTAGCGCAAGCTCGGAATCATCCCTTGCATATTCATTCATTGTCAATGTAACCCTCTTTCTGTCGTAACCATCACAACAACTATCATCATCCATAAGGCCTTTATCTAGCAATACGCCACATAGGTAACTATGACACATGCAGAATGAATGATGTGTATTGTCTGAGCATGACAGATTGTAAACTGAAAGTGCCACTTGACTTCTAAGGAAAGGAGGGGCCCATGTCTCCATGTTTACTCCCAAGAGGGCACCGAACCTTTAGAGCAGTCTCTCTCTGCCTTCACCTTGGCTAACTCTGTCCATAGCACGCACGTTGGGAGTGGATTGCATTAAGGCAGGACAGTTTGGTGCTACTTAAACAGGGATTACAGAGGCACTGGGTTTATTTAAACAAGCTGGTGGTGCTTCCACCTTATCTTTTCACTGCTCACGTCACACAGGCTCCACCCCCAGCAGAGTGTTTACCCAGCCTCACTTCATTTTTAAAACATGATCCAACATATCAGATGATGAGTGCACTGTAAGGGCCAATGATGTGATCTTACTACCATCTGACACCCTACTTCTTCTCCTCCTCTCCCCTGTTCCAGACTTGTGATTTACACCAAGGGGAGAAGGCAGGGCCGCCTTCTAGCCTGAAGCTCTCCTCCTTCTTCCCCTCCTGTCTTTCACTCTCTCCTTCCCTCCTTCCCACTCTAAGCCATGATGCTGTGTTGGGGCAGTACTGTGGAGGGCCAGCTGGGTATCGGCGGAGCGGGGGACCCAGTGTACGAACCCCGGAGCTGCCAGGCGTTCAATGGGCGTGGCCTGAAGGAGGTGGCGTGCGGTGGGCGCCATTCGCTATTCCTGTTGCGTGATGGGAGAGTGTACACGTGCGGCTCCAACCGCTGTGGGCAGCTGGGCCACGACAAGCCGGGGGACTCACCAGGTAAGCTGCCAGTACCAGCCAATTAGCAATCTGCAGATGTTAGCTAACACTGTTTGATGTTTATTTGTGGTACAACCTGTGTTTGTTGATATTGTGGGTGGATTAAAAAAATCTGCTATACTGAATGCCCAATCTAGTGGGATATTACATTTTATTGTACTTGGCTGCAACTCTAATGTGTAAGCGCAGGGAAATCTGCCAATGAGCAGATTTGTTCTCTACTGTTCTCTACTATAATGAAACGTTATACCTGTGTCACAACGTTTGTTTAGACCCCACCTCCTTAATACTACAGTAGCATTTAATCACTTTTGCAATGCAGACTATATGAATTCATGGTGGATTAGGTTCTATTTACTAAACAGAGGGATAATGCCTGGGAGGAAGGAGGTATGACAATCTTAAAGCTCATGTTATTTATGACATTTAGTGTATGTCCCAATTGGCACCCTATTTCCTATAAAGTGCACTACTACAGTGTAAAAGTAGTGCACTATAAAGGAAATAGGGAGCCATTTGGGATGAATCCTTACTGGTAGCTCACTGGCTCATAGGCTAAGCCAGGAGAGTTGATAGGTTGGAGAAGCACTATTTCTAGGACTCAGGAGTGTGTTGTCACTCACATGGCTGTTTAATGAGATCTCAGGCACCAATGATCTGCTCTGTGTGTGTGTGTGTGTGTGTAAGGGTCATATTTATGTTTAGCCATACAACCATACACTTGACGACTGCTTCTGGAAACTATCACAAAACATTGATTATTGTTGGAAGCACTCCCTTTGCCACCAGTCATTCTCAGAGCACCTTCTCATTTAATAGGCCTATTTATTATCCAGTTGGGCCGATAACACCAGCTTTACCATACGCAAAGGCAAGGATACAGTTTTTTTCTCTGTACTGAAAGTGATCAGTCTTAACTTTTTTGGAATTATATTAACAGTGGACTGACTAATGGACAAAATACTGAAATATTGTTTTTGAGTGAATTAGCCCTTTAAAGCGTCAATCCTTAGTTGAAACAATAACAAAGCAGTCACCCCACCTCTATTTTGGTAAAAATCTGAGGAATGGGCCTGGAGATATTTAAATGCTCTCAAAATTATAGGCAGAGCAATGTATGAAAGGACTGACCATCCAACATATTCAACTTATAGTTTTAAGCATGTTTAGAGTCTATACAGTGTTTGAAAACATTGGAAATGTAAACAAACATTGGAATAAAACAAGCTAATATTTTGGGATCTGATGAGGGTTGACAGTTGCACAAAGCTCATGACTAATTTATAAGTTATATTTTTCAAGAATCAATGGGTAGGTCTATGTATAATTTACAGTCCAAAATTTAAGTCCAAAAATGGATGCAGCAACTGAAGATTGCCCGTTTTTAAGGTTTCAATGTTAAACAGAGCCAATCTGTTATTTTGTAAATAATCCATTATCAAAACAAGAAAAAAAAAATGTAATCCTTATTTTACCAGGTAAATTGACTGAGAACACATTCTCATTTACAGCAACGACTTGGGGAACAGTTACCGGGATATGAATGAGCCAATTGGAAGCAGGGGATGATTAGGTGGTCATGAAGGTATGAGGGCCAGATTGGGAATTTAGCCAGGACACCAGGGTTAACACCCCTACTCTTACGATAAATGCCATGGGATCTTTAGTGACCACAGAGAGTCAGGAAACCCGTTTACCATTCCACCCGAAAGACGGCACCCTACACAGGGCAATATCCCCAATCACTGCCCTGGGACATTGGGATATTTTGGGCGGGGGACCAGAGGAAAGAGTGCCTCTTACTGGCCCTCCAACACCACTTCCAGCAGCATCTGGTCTCCCATCCAGGACCAACCCTGCTTAACTGCTTAGCTTCAGAGGCAAGCCAGCAGTGAGATGCAGGGTGGTGTGCTGCTGGCATATAAGACTCTGAGACTCAATGCCCTATAATAGTATATTTCTGATACACAGGTAGTTTGTATGACGCTGCAGTACAATACTGTATGCTGTGAAATATCTTTCTCCTTTCATCTTATGAGTGGTTTCTACTGTCCTGCATTCCTATGAAGCTGCTGCTCACAGCTATATCGCATGCAAACCACCACCACCACCACCCAACCACTCTCTAGGCTACATGGTCGGCCACACAGATTTGTGTACAGGAACTGAGGCACGGCAGGAGGAGACTTGTTGGCGTGCATTATTTAGTCATCACACACGTGTTCTTGACTTCCAATTCTCAGGCGATATTTAACTATAATTATATCTGCTAAAGTGCTGAGGTAAAATGTATAATGTTAAGGTACATCATTTTTAAGATACAAATGAAATAATTGAATTTGAAAGCAAAGCAGTCTGATGAAACCTATAGGCCTAATGCTGAAACATATTGTTTTTTAAAATAATAAATATTTTTCTCCAAGAGTGATTGAAAATATTAAGAAATGACTGACATTAACCCCTGTTTATTTTGCATTAATTTCTTCCTAACATGCCTTCATGATAAGTGAAAATGAAATGTGGAGCTAGATAGTTAGAAAGCACTGGGACATTCCAGAAGATGGTTGGTCAGATAGTGTATCCACACTAAATACTTGAAGTGGGTTTGGTCTCTAAGGCTTCCAGACAAAGGCCTAGCATAACCTTCCAGAATGCTCAGACTAGAAGATACATTGAGAAAAGACACTTCCTTTTCTCATCCACAGTATAGTCTAAGATGCACCAGTCCTAAAACTGGTACAGGTGTAAAATCTTAATTTGACCAGTTTCTCACAGCAGGAAAATAATCCTGCAGCAACCGGAAATGTGAATTATTGTGTGGGTTATAATTAATGGCCGTTTTTTTGTAGTGGTTGATACATTTTTGAGGGCAAATAAAGTCAGACATTTTAAAGTGTAAATTATAAACTTTAGAAGCCTTTTTAATCCTTGAATAGACTACACGTTTGTGTTTCCTGCTATGCAGGACATTTCCTGAAACAACCAGGTGATCAAATTAAGATTGTGCATTAGTAGATGTGGATCGTTCTAGACACTAGCCTTTCTAGAGAGCCTGGCTAAAGTCTGTCATACCCTCCCCTCCCTCCCCACTCCTCTCTCCCCCTTCGTCCCTCCTCCTTACCCCCTAGAACTGGTGGTGGCCCTGGACACCCAGAAGATAGGGGTGGTATCGTGCGGCCAGGCCCACTCCATGGCGCTGAATGAGCAGGGCCAGGTGTTTGCCTGGGGGGCCGGTGGAGGGGGCCAGCTGGGACTGGGGACCGCTGAGGAGACCGTCCCAATCCCCAGGTGACCCAGCATGCTAGAACATACATTATTGAAGCTTTGCTGAGGAATAGCCTACTGGAAGAGGTACATGAAAACCAATGGAATTGTGAGAACTGCATGTGATGGCTAAATGCTACGGGCATAGACTTTTTTTAAAACCAGACCCGCAACATAGCGAGACTTCCAGGAAGGCTTACGAAACAGACCAGGTTGAGTTTGAGAAGTCAATGAGAGAAGTGAGAAATTCTTGGTGGTTAATTTTCTCGAAATCTAAATGCACAACCTGAGATGCTAGCCAATGTCTTCAGTAGTTAAACACTCAAACCTCGTGAAAATGCCAAACTGACGTTTTGATTTTCATCACAAACAACTTTGTCGAAGGATTGTGTTTGATTTGACGGCCTGCACATGCACAGTTCGGCGCTAGACGACCGTTCGACCCGATGACGGGTTTTCTGCGCATGGGCTTAGCTAGCCAATGTTTTCATGACATCACTTATAGTGTCATCGGTGATTTCTATTTAAGGAGCAATTTCTGCCCATCTTCATACTGTACTTTGCTGGGAGGGTTACAAAGGCTACAACACGTACGGTGTTCTAGATGTTGATTATACAGGGATTGTAAAGCTAACTGTACATTGCATGTAGTTGGTTAAAATCTGCCAAATACTGCATAGTTGTTCAGGCATTTGCCTCGCAACTCAATGCATCTCCTGTATTTCTCAGGCTGATCAAGAAGCTGTGCGAGCATCGCATCTCTCAAATAATGTGTGGCAACAAGCACTGCATCGCACTCTCTAAAGGTGAGAATGAAGCCAACAGCAACACCTCACACTACCACTGATACTGTAGCGCTACACACCAAAGTTACATGCTTAACAGCTCATGCTAGGCTAATGCTAGGTTAATGCCAGGCTAATGCTAGGCTAACCCCCTCTTTTCTCTCCCAGACGGTCAGCTGTTCACGTGGGGCCAGAACTCGAGCGGTCAGCTGGGTTTGGGGAAGGGAGAGCCCAGCACCTTGTCTCCCCAGCCCCTCAAGTCTCTGTCGGGTATCCCCCTGGCTCAGATCACCGCTGGGGGAGACCACAGCTTCGCCCTGTCCCTCTCTGGAGCTGTGTTCGGCTGGGGCAAGAACGGTGCCGGACAGCTGGGGTTAAATGACAAACAGGGTAGGCTAACTAACTTATACGACGATGAGACATACGTAGAGAGAAGTAATGCACCCCAATAGACTGATGAAGCCTGTTGGACTACAGACCCATCGCTATATGGGTCCAAATGCCCAATCGTTTCTCCGATTATGTGATTAAATGAATGATGGCTTGTAAGCAGTTTATAAGCAGACCTTCATATAAAGCAATGTGATGTTCTGAAGGTAACACGGAATATGTGCGCGTGTGTTTTATTTCCTTTCTACAGACCGGTCTGTCCCTTGCCACATCAAGTTCCTCAGATCCCAAAAAGTGGTTTATATCAGCTGTGGAGACGAGCATACAGCTGCCCTCACCAAGGTGAGGAACACAACTGTCCTCCTGCGTATCTGTCTGTTATGTGTTTCTAGTCTTGTGATGAAGCTCTCATATAGTCTTCAGATGATGGTGCGTTTTGAGAAAGCACAGTACTGAAAAAGGACCTGCTGTCTCGTAAAACCTTTAATCCCTGAACGTGTTCATGCCTTTGAAGAATTCTCATGTTTGTTTTGGAGGGTGAGGAATATGCATGTGGAATTGTATCGAGCTATGACAGACTGTCCTTCAGCTTTCCTTCTCACATCCTTTATTGTAATTGAAGCCTCGCTCTGTGTTTGATTGACAGGATGGGGGTTTGTTTACGTTTGGGGACGGCTCTCGTGGTCAACTGGGTCATGACTCCACCAACAACGAGCCTCTACCCAGACAGGTGCAGGAGCTGATGGGCAGCGAGGTTTCCCAGATTGCCTGTGGCAGGTACTGCACAACGTAGCCTGGTCAGCGTAGCATAACCTAGCAAAGCAAAGCATAGCCTAGCAAAGCATAGCTTAGTATAGCATAGCAGTATAATAGAGTACAGTACAGGTTTACATCAGGTAAGTTATGGTATGACTACTTGCCTTCTCTGTCCTAGATTCCTCATACTCTCTTTCTATCCTCTCTGTCTCGGTTTCAGACACCACACCCTGGCGTTTGTGCCTTCCTCCGGTCTGGTGTATGCTTTCGGTTGTAACACCAATGGGCAGCTGGGCACCGGGACACGAGGTGACATCAAAAGCCCACTTCCTGTCAAAAGCAGCCTCACAGGAAGGCTCACAGGAAGTCCTCGTCATATGTCAGGTAACTGGATGACTCCAGTTGGGAAGAAGAGAATGCAGGGAAATGAGACAAGGCAGAATCAGGGAGCTGTTGCTTGAGGAAAATGTCCGGCCTGTTGTAGGAGCAAGTCAGAATAGACAAGAGAACGCATAGGACGTTAAATGGAACAGGCACACGAGTGCAAGGACTTGTTCAGATACATCCACAGCTTATTCAGTGATTCATATAATGTACTGTATATAAAACTATGACTGTAGGGAGAAAGATCACTAGATCACTATAATACGCATATTAACCATGCGTATTAAAAGTCTATGAATGGGATAAATTCAATGTTCAAAGAAGGAAATAGTATCAAAATATCCCCATGTGGTAAAATGTTTGCCATTATTTCAGCAACACGGATGTTTCTAGAGTGAACTGTATTAGGTTGTGAGTTAGAGGTCTATGAAACAGGATTCTCAGTGTTTAACACACTGATTGATGGTCTTTGAGGCGGATTGCTTAGCTTTTATTGCTTTCCTGCCATCTAGTGGACTAAATCAAAATCTAGGGAGCTTCTCGTGTAGGGCAGCGTTTCCCAAACTGGGGAACCCAGGGGGTGCACATTTAGTTTTTTGCCTTAGCACTTAGCTGGTTCAAATAATCAACTCGTCATCAAGCTTTGGTTCTTTGAATCAGCTGTGTACTAGAGCAAAAACCAAAACATGCACCTTTTGGAGTTTGGAAAATGCTTGTGTAGGGCGAAGATGCCCCTAGACACTGATCTTGGATTAGCATTTTTCCCCCACTAATAGTTAAGATTAGAATTGGGGGGGAAGGGAAGCTGATCCTCGATCTCTCTCAAGGGGAAACTTCACTCAGGAGCTATTTCCTATAAGTATAAACTGTTCCCGTAAGTCACCACAATGCTGTTGAGCTAGCCGATTTTTAAACCAACAGTCAGTAACTCTTCCCTCTCCTTTCCTCTTTCTAGGGCCTGATCATTATGCCATTACAAAAATCAACTGTGGAGGGGACCATAACTTCCTATTGTACTCAGATGAAAAGGTAAAGGACTTCACATAATCGTTTCTCAGCTTTTGGTCGTTAACTGATGTAATAGTACAGGCACCGTATTCATAAAGCACCTCAGAATTGGAGTGATCTAGGATCAGTTTAGCCTTTTAGATCATAATGAATAAGATCACATGCACAGGGGGGCCCTGATCCTAGATCCGCTCTCTTACTCTGAGACGCTTTATGAGTACAGGCCCAGACATTGAATTAAAAGACAGAATGTTCTCTTTCAGGGATGGGAAGAATATGCTTTAGACCAGGGTTCTCCACCCTGTTCCTGGAGAGCTACCCTCCTTTAGGTTGTTTATCCAACCCCAGTTGGAACTAACCTGGTTCAGCTTGTCAACCATTTCATTATTAGAATCAGGTGCACTAGATTAGGGTTTTAGTAAAAACCTACAGGACGGTAGCTCTTCAGGAACATGGTTAGAGAGCTCTGCTATAGACCTAGTAGTGAGGAAGGATGCTGATGTGTTTTCATTAAGTGAGCCGCCAGTTCTAGTTTTCTGCCACTAAGTGGAGCTGTTGCTCCAGTTATTGACCAGCTAGAATGTCTGGATGGTCTCTGCTCTGGACAGAGAGATCTAAGACCAAGGCTATGTCCCAATTATTTGTCCTACCTCCCAGAATGTGCACCTGTTCACTTCCCTTCACTGGTTCGAAAGAAAAGACTGGTGTAATAAATATGGTGGAAACTCCCTCTAGCCGATGCCTCCACCAATCCAGTGCTTTTAGATTTGTGGGAAGTAGTGAATGAGATATTACTGTGATGCACCCCAAGTAGCCTACATCTGTCTACAACGGATATCCTCCTGTTGATTGCCAGGAATGTGAGTTGATAACACCAACACACAGATAGATACTCCCTCTACAATGTACTTGGACCTCTCAGAGTATTTATTTTATCTGCAAATGGGAAAGGGAATGAACCCAAAACACACGTCTCTGGATAGCCTTGTAATGTCTACAGTGGAAGCGCTATCGAGAATATCGTTGCTAAATGTAGCCGACTAGCTGATGTGCTACGTTACCTTGACTCCCCCCTGACCCCCTTCTCTCCTCTACAGAGTTCCACCCCTCCTGAAGACTTCCGCGTCACTAACATCAGTAGAAGCATCTCTTTGATAAATGATGCCAGTTTGAATACGTGGAGGATGAAACTCCTAGACAACACAGATTCCACTATCACCAAGTAAGTCAGTGATATGAGTTATTTGTGGATTCGATTTGTCTTGAAAATATTTTTTTGTGAACAATTGTTTATCGTTTCCTATGCGGAGATTGACATTTCTTTTAGCAGGACGATGATCCTGTGGTGACCCTTTTTGGCTTCAGCAGCTGGAAGCTCTATACCACTCTAAAGACTGGTATCTGTTTGATCTTGTTTCAATTGATTGATATCATTTCCTGCATTTATGTCTTGGTCTCCCTCTGCTTTTAGTGACGTCATTCTCCTGCTGTCTTCCACCGCCTGTTGGAACGCCAGCTTCCTGGATGAGAGGTGAGCATTGATCGACAGCCTATCCTGTTCTTTCACCTGTTTGGAAGGAGACCAGGAAAGGAAGCCATGAGTATTGAGTCACACCCGGTGTCTCTCTCATATGTCTTGTGGGAAAAGGCAGAGCGTTCACAGAGGACAAAATCATGTCCTTAATGTCCTTGTCCGACCAACACTCATTCCCATCATGTGCCTACAATTCAGAACTGCTGACCTTAGGGGAAGAGACTCCAGGGAAATACTCCTATCTAGACACACTGTACAGACACACAGAGATTCCATTAGAGATCCGTGTGGAGATAAAGCGCAGATGGCGTGTATGAGGGAGGGGTGGCCATTTTGTGCTGATTCTCCGCCAGATGCCTATCACTTCATGGGAACGACCCTAGTTCTGAGCCCATCAGCGTAATGGTGTCCTCTAGACTAGAGAAGACCAATAAGCACCTTACTGTATGTCCTGCCCTCTCTGCTAAAGCAGCCTGTCCTAAAACCTACTGGATTTAACAGTTATATAAAACACTGGCAGGTTTAGCCAATAGCTCAACCTAGAGGGAGAGAAACTGACAATGTGTTGCTCGTAGTATGTTATGTTCCCAATCGCACATCTGTTATTGTTTTTAGAGGTCACTCATTTGTGATGGCATCATGTGGGCCGCCCAAGAACGTCTGCACGGTGTTCCTAAAACGAATTGTCTCAATTTGGACCCTTAGCGTATGAAACACACACACACACACACACGGCATGCCACAAAGCTGCCTGATTCTGGTGGGTACAGAAGCACTGTTCCCTAGCTAGCATAACGCCTCTCTACTTGTTAGTGCTTATCGTTCCGGTCGGAGTCTCTGTTTACCAAACAGTCACACAAAGCCAAATCTGGTTTATTATGGCTGAATTATTATTATTTTTTATCAATATCTGGAGGTTGTCTGTAAATAGTCGCTGTCCTTCATGCCTTTGAGTTTTCTGGGCTTTGTGGTGGTTCTCTTCTCTCTCTCACACATAACACCCCTGGCAGAGTTCACAAGATAAAGCAGTGAATGTGGTTTGGAATGGGCTTAAATACATGGAGGCTCTGACTAGACTTAATATATGGTCCCTGTTCATCCCTAGGTGTGTGTGTATGTGTGTTTCTGTTTAGGTCTTCGAGCTCTATACCCTGCAGTGAGCTCACACAACTGCCATGTGCCCAGTTAGAACAGAAGCTAGAGACTCTATCTAACCCAGAGGAACGTGTTGTGTGTTCTATTCATCAATGGTTCTACACAAATTCATGGATTTAGTCCATCTGTTTATTTATATCTCTGCTGATGAGTTTTTAAAGGGATGTTCTGTATTTTGAGCGGAACTTCCCTTTTAAGCTCCACAGTTAAACCTGATGAAAAGTCTGGGTAGTTTATCATGGGTTTTTCTGTTTGGTAATTTTGGGGGGGGGTTTGGTCTTAAAGGATATTTTGTTCTTTGTTTGTTCCCCCAGTGATGACAGCCATTTTAAGACCAACCCTAAAGTCCCTGGCATCGATCTCAACTCAGTCCGCCTGCTGTTTGAGACACTCAGTAAACCGCCCTTCGCCAGACTATTGGAGCAGGTAACGACTCTTGTGTACCATGTCTTATCCCAATACATGAAAGCGGGACCCTCCCTAAGCTCAAAAACCGGGGTATGCATAGTTAAAGTGGCCTCCTTCCATCATCTGTACTGATATGAAAACACAGTGAAAAGCAATATGAATGGAGACCACTGGGTTTCAGGTCTTTGGTTCTTTCACATAAGAGCAGGTGAAGGAAAGGAGATGAGGAGAAAACACTTTAGGCACTAAAGGTGCACTATGTAGAAATCGCTCAGCCATTTCCTGGTTTGTAAAATTCAAATAGTTTGCATGATTTCAGTTTACGTGACACAACAAGTATAGTGTAGGTAATCATTGTACCATCTAAACCGCTGTGAAATAGATTTTACATAACCACAAATATTGGTATTTTCAGATTTTTGAAGCTTGAAATACCGAAAGTAAAAGATGCAAAAACTCAACTTAAAAACGGAAAGCATAGAAATAGTGCACATAGATCTACCGCTTCTTAACTTGCTTATTACAATGACAGATCTCACATTTATATGTACATTTGGTTGGGTTGCCCAAAAAGTGACATACTGCAGCTTTAAAGATGGAATCTGCAGTAGGGGGAAGCAGCGCCACTGGCCACCCCACCACCGTGAGGAGCGTCGCGCTGCATGAGAAAAAAAGAAGTACATGTGCTCTTCTATTGCTCGTGCAGTGATGTCTGATGGGAAAAAACTGTTGTTTGCAGTTATGGCTGAGACTTGTAATATAGCAAACGGACGTGGCTGTTTCACCATTAAATATTCTAGATTTAATTGAGATGTACCCGGGTTTTGACTATCAAGCTACTTGGTTCTATCCATCTACTCATAAACGTGTTATGGCTGAGGCTGGTAGATTTGAACTGAGCGAAATAATGGCATTTACAAATCCCCTTTACAGGGTCATTGTCATGGCAACCCTATCATACAGAGTCATGGTTTATGTTTTGACTCAAATGCAATATTTTAGTCCAAGGACACAAAGCCTTGTCTGTCTGTCAACATACTGACTCAGATGTCTACTTTAATAATAAAAAATTGAATGCAATAAACGTGTCACTTTAAACAATGGCACTTTATATAATGTTTACATACCCTATATTACTCATCTCATATGTATATACTGTACTCTATACCATCTACTGCATCTTGCCTATGCCGTTCGGCCATTACTCATCCATATATTTGTATGTACATATTCTTATTCATTCCTTTACACTTGTGTATACAAGGTAGTTGTTGTGAAATTGTTAGATTACTTGTTAGATATTACTGCACGGTCGGAACTAGAAGCACAAGCTTCAAAAGGGTTTTTCAGCTGTCCCATAGGATAACCCTTTTTGGTTCCAGGTAGAACCCTTTGGTTCCATGTAGATTCATCTGTGAAAAGGGTTCTACATGGAACTCAAAAGGGTTATACCAGGAACCAAAAAGGGTTCTCCTATGGGGACAGCCGAAGAATCCTTTAAGGTTCTAGATGGCATCTTTTTTTTCTAGGAGTGTACGGTGTCTGTTAGACCTAGCCAGCAGCACTTTGGACTGAGCTATGTAGTAGAGTAAAATAGGGGTGTTCAGGGTACACCGCCCCCTACGCTTTGTTTTGATGGCTGGAGAGTATCATAGGCCACGGCATTGAATTCCCATGCCACATATGAACTATGTCCCCCGTTGACTTCTGAAATGGTACAGTACACTTTACGCATCATCTCAGTAAGATCAACACATACTCTGCTGGGTTTTGATGGTTTCACGCAGAATGCCTACTGGACTGAGGTCATGAGGTTCAGAGCTAGCTAGCCCACTAATAATATGTTAGGGATTTTGGGGCTTCTCAATCTAACTTGATTTATTGTGTTCTATAAAGATCAGGCAGCATTCGCAACCAGCCAACCACAGCAGGCCTCTCCCAAAACATTTTCCTGTGATGTTTTTGTCCCTTTGCCGAGTCCAGCTAATCCTTTAGATTTTGTAAAAAGCTATCCTTGTTCCGACATTTAAAAAAATATATATATATTGTATCATTTTGGTACAGTATTGCAATGTTGAAAATACATTTCTTAGTCAATATCAAGTATCCCAATTCTTCACCATCAGTCAGTCACAGTTTAATTGATAAAACTTCAGGTACTCTACTTAACTCATATCATAATATACTCATTTAGTTACATCTGCATTAGCAAATGAAAATAACAAGCATTGTGATGTACAGTGAACCGGTTGTACGGACAGCTGTTAGGTGATATTTTGATGAATGATTTTAAAGTGATGTATCCATCTCTCTCTCCCTCCATCCATGTATCTCTGTCCTGCCAGGCCACTAAGAGTTTTGAGAGCCTGCTGATCCCCCAGCTGCCCTGCTCTCCCCCTGACGTTGAGGCCATGAGGATCTACCTGATCCTGTCGGAGTGTCCCGCCCTGCACGAATCCAAGAACTACATCACCCTCACCATCCCCCTAGCCATGGCCATACTCCGCCTGGATGCCAACCCCAGCAAAGTGCTTGGTAGGGGGGCAACATAGTTGCATTTCAAGCGCACACACATGCACAATCACATGTTAATGCACTATGTACATTGCATGCACACAGACACCCATACGTGCGCACGCACACACACATTGACGGGGCTGTAGTGTACCAGGTCGAGAGCTTCAAGTTCCTGTGTGTCTACATCACTAAGGATCTATCATGGTCCACACAAACCAACACAGTCGTGGCGGGGCACGACAACACCTCTTCCCCCTCAGGAGGCTGAAAAGATTTGGCATGGGATTCTTAAAGTTTTTAGAGCTGCACCATTGAGAGCATCTTGACTGGTTGCATCACCACTTGCTATGGCAACTGCTTGGCATCTAGCCGCAAGGCGCTACAGAGGGTAGTGCGTACAGCCCTGTACATCACTGGGGCCGAGCTCCCTGCCATCTAGGACCTCTATACCAGGCGGTGTCAGAGGAAGTCCCTAAAAATTATCAAAGACTCCAGCCACCCAAGTCATAGCATGTTCTCTCTGCTACCGCACAGCAAGCGGTACCAATGCACCAAGTCTGGTACCAACAGGAACCTGAACAGCTTCTATCCCCAAGCCATAAGACTGCTAAATAGTTAAATAGTAATCAATAGCTACCTGGACTATCTGCATTGACCCTCCTTTGCACAAACTCTTGACTCATCACATATGCTGCTCTTCCTGTTTATCTATCCTGTGGCCTAGTCACTTTATCCCTACCTACAGTTGAAGTCGGAAGTTTTACATACACTTAGGTTGGAGTCATTTTTAAAACTAGTTTTTCAACCACTACACAAATGTCTTGTTAACAAACTATAGATTTGGCAAGTTGATTAGGACATCTACTTTGTGCATGACACAAGTCATTTTTCCAACAATTGTTTACAGACAGATTATTTCACTTATAATTCATCACTGTATCACAATTCCAGTGGGTCAGAAGTTTACATACACTAAGTTGATTGTGCCTTTAAACAGCTTGGAAAATTCCAGAAAATTATGTCATGGCTTTAAAAGCTTCTGATAGGCTAATTGACAACATTTGAGTAAATTGGTGGTGTACCTGTGGATGTATTTCAAGGCCTACCTTCACACTCAGTGCCTCTTTGCTTGACATCATGGGAGAATCAAAAAAAATCAGCCAAGACAAAATTGTAGACTTCCACAAGTCTGGTTCATCCTTGGGAGCAATTTCCAAACGCCTGAAGTTACCACGTTCATCTGTACAAACAATTGAATGCAAGTATTGCGGTATGACGCAGCCGTCATACCGCTCAGGAAGGAGACGCGTTCTGTCTCCTAGAGATGAATGTACTTTGGTGTGAAAAGTGCAAATCAATCCCAGAACAACAGCAAAGGATCTTGTGAAGATGCTGGAGGAAGCGGGTACAAAGTATATATCCACAGTAAAACGAATCCTATATTGACATAACCTAAAAGGCCACTCAGCAAGGAAGAAGCCACTGCTCTAAAACCTCCATATAAATGGTTTGCAACTGCACATGGGAACAAAGATTGTACTTTTTGGAGAAATGTCCTCTGTTTGGCCATAATGACCATCTTTATGTTTGGAGGAAAAATGGGGAGGCTTGCAAGCCGAAGAACACCATCCCAATCGTGAAGAACGGGGGTGGCAGCATCATGTTGTGGGGGTGCTTTGCTGCAGGAGGGACTGGTGCACTTCACAAAATAGATGGCATTATGAGGGAGGAAGGAAGGAAAATGTTGTGGATATATTGAAGCAACATCTCAAGACATAAGTCGGGAAGTTAAAGCTTGGTCGCAAATGGGTCTTCCAATGGACAATGACCCCAAGCATACTTCCAAAGTTTTGGCAAAATGGCTTAAGGACAATAAAGCCTATAGAAACTTTGTGGGCAGAACTGAAGAAGCATGTGCGATCAAGGAGGCCTACAAACCTGACTCAGTTACACCAGCTCTGTCAGGAGGAATGGGCCAAAATTCACTCAACTTATTCACTCAACTTATTTGACCCAAGTTAAACAATTTAAAGGCAATGCTACCAAATGCTAATTGAGTGTATGTAAACTTCTGACCCACTGGGAATGTGTTGAACGAAATAAAAGCTGAAGTAAATCATTCTCTCTACTATTATTCTGACATTTCACATTCTTAAAATAACGTGGTGATCCTAACTGACCTAAGACAGGGAATTTTTACTAGGATTAAATGTCAGGAATTGTGAAACTGAGTTTAAATGTATTTGGCTAAGGTGTATGTAAACTTCTGACTTCAACTGTATATGTACATATCTACCTCAATTACCCTGTATCCCTGCACATCGACTCGGTACTGGTACCCTGTGTTTATAGCCAAGTTATCGTTACTCATTGTATTTTTACTCCTGGGGTTATCTTTCTATTATTTGTTATTTTATTTTTCTCTCTGCGTTGTTGGGAAGGGCCGTAAGTAAGCATTTCACTGTTAGTCCACACTTGTTGTTTACGAAGCATGCAGGTACACCGGCGCACAGACAAATACCCTCATGCACACAAATGTGCTGAACAGATACTGTATACCCTGTACACCTCAGTCTACCACAAATACTCTTTCTCCATACTGCACAGTCAGTCCCAGGAAAATGGCAGTTATACAACTGTCATAATGGTATACACTTCATGTGTACCGTGCATCACATGGCACTTCTGTCATACTTTTAAATATGCAGTGTCACTGCAGGTTTCCTTTAAAAGATGCTGGAATGTGATGTGTTGTCTTGTTTTTTTGTATCCCATAGATAACTGGTGGTGTGTTATATTCTGGATGCCCGTAGATAACTGGTGGTGTGTTATATTCTGGATCCCCGCAGATAACTGGTGGTGTGTTATATTCTGGATCCCCGCAGATAACTGGTGGTGTGTTATATTCTGATCCCCGCAGATAACTGGTGGTGTGTTATATTCTGGATCCCCTGGTGGTGTGTTATATTCTGGATCCCTGTAGATAACTGGTGGTGTGTTATATTCTGGATCCCCACAGATAACTGGTGGTGTGTTAACTGGTGGTGTGTTATATTCTGGATCCCCCCTGGTGGTGTGTTATATTCTGGAGATAACTGGTGGTGTGTTATATTCTGGATCCCCGCAGATAACTGGTGGTGTGTTATATTCTGATCCCCGCAGATAACTGGTGGTGTGTTATATTCTGGATCCCTGGATGCAGATAACTGGTGGTGTGTTATATTCTGGATCCCCGCAGATAACTGGTGGTGTGTTATATTCTGGTGGTGTGTTATATTCTCCCCGCAGATAACTGGTGGTGTGTTATATTCTGGATCCCCGCAGATAACTGGTGGTGGTCCCCGCAGATAACTGGTGGTGTGTTATATTCTGGATCCCCGCAGATAACTGGTGGTGTGTTATATTCTGGATCCCCGCAGATAAGATAACTGGTGGTGTGTTATATTCTGGATCCCCGCAGATAACTGGTGGTGTGTTATATTCTGGATCCCCGCAGATAACTGGTGGTGTGTTATATTCTGGATCCCCGCAGATAACTGGTGGTGTGTTATATTCTGGATCCCCGCAGATAACTGGTGGTGTGTTATATTCTGGATCCCCGCAGATAACTGGTGGTGTGTTATATTCTGGATCCCCGCAGATAACTGGTGGTGTGTTCTGGATCCCCGCAGATAACTGGTGGTGTGTTATATTCTGGATCCCTGCAGATAACTGGTGGTGCCTCGTGGACGGCGGTGTGTTCTCCAGGCTGGTGGACATGTATAAGAGCATCGTGGTGTTCCTGTTAACCGGAGGAAAGGCCCTGCTCGTCCCTGTCTTCCTAGAAAACTATACCAGTGCCACGCTAAAGCTTCTAGAGAAACTTCATAAGGTAACATTTCCTGCTAATGATCATGGGGAAACTTCAGTAGCTCATTCTTTACATAAAAGTTTCTCTAGATACTTCACAAGTTAAAGTTTTATACTAAGCTTGTGAAGAAACTTCAAGAGGTGTTATGATTCCCGTCCTTAAACATAGGTCTACTGTGCGACTAGGATCCTTAGGTTAGGAACACATGAGTTGTCCTTTTTTTAAAGAATGTCGGTAATGCAAAAAATAAGTTTACAGAATTGTGGGAAAATATCAAGTATGCATGATATCCTTTTATATATAAATGTATCAAACCGCAAGAGACTTCCTGGTATAAAAGAAAGGTAAACAATCATAATGATGAGTGTGTGTGTTCTGAGCAGAGCTGTTGTGCTGCTGTGTGTGTCCAGGTTAACCTGAAGGCCGGGCATGTGGAGTACAACCGCTTCTATATCCCTGACATCACCACCCTGGTGGACATCCAGGAAGACTACCTCAAGTGGTTTCTGAGTAAAGCAGAGATTGTGAGTACTGGAGATCTCTACGTCTCTCTCTCTCTTGTGACGATGTCGTCCTGTGGAATTTGGTGTGTGTGTGTCCAATTATCTAATTCTCATCCTAATCCAATGGGATGCTACTCTCACAGACGAGCCCCCTAGCCCCTACCCCTCTTCCCTCCCTCTTTCTCCCTGCATAGTAGAATCTGTCGAACTGTGTAGGCCCTTTCTAGGAAGAGCACAGAGACTTTGTTGTCCCCACCCTCATATTTTCACCTTTGTGCCTTGTAGCTATGGCCAATGTCTCAGTAAACTGGAATAGCTAGACAGCTATGCCCCTGCCACCAGCTGTCAATCTGAATACACTGTTATGATCCTCTACAATGTACTTTTCATGGGTAATTTGGACAAAACTGAGTTGATGATTATAATTTTGTTTTTCAGAAAATGAGAACACCAGCAGTACAGGTATACAGGCCATTTTCTAATCAAATGAGTGTAAATGCCACGTTATCTATATGCTCTTCAAACGATAACGTTTCTCTTTTCATCCATTCAGAGCTCAGTGACTTTATGTGCCTACCCATTCATACTGAACGCCCAAGCCAAGACCACCATGCTGCAAACTGACGCTGAGCTACAGATGCAGGTAACAGCCAGGATTGGAAAATATATATGTACATTTTTACAGATGCTCTGGCACAGAGTGACTTATAGTAGTGAGTGCATACATTTTCATTAGTAATAGTCCCTTGTGGGAATCGAACCCACAACCCTGGCATTGCAAGTGCCATGCTCTACCAACTGAGCCACACGGGACCGTTATATAAAAGTTTCCACTGTTAACTCAAAGTTTGAAACTGATTTATGTTGACATTTGCCGTGATAAAATAACTTGTTTTTATCGACAATGTAAGAATGAATCATGTCCCTTGGAGACCATTTAATTGCACTTGTCTTTTTTTTAAACACTTGATGTAAAAAAAGAAAAAAGATATAATTTCCATCTCTGCTACACATATTATTTCCCCTGTCTGTGACCTTTTCCAAGATGGCGGTGAGCGGGGCCAACATGCATAACGTTTTCATGCTGCTGACGCTGGAACCCCTCCTGGCACGGAACCCCTTCCTGGTGCTCCACGTACGCAGGGACCACTTAGTGAGCGACGCGCTGAGAGAGCTCACCATCTACTCTGACGTCGACCTCAAGAAGCCCCTCAAGGTCTGAGTTCAGCACCTCTCAGGGCGACAAAGGTCATGTAGTGTGTCGTAAATAGACATGGAAAGATTTTTTTTAGGAGAGATCTTTGTAATCAAAGAGAAATAAGATAACACCACCAATCATCAATTGTTTGTCAACGGCTGCACACTGTTGTTAGTGCCACTTGAATTACAGGATCTAAGGCCATATCACTTGAAAATGAGAAAGTGATTGACAGAGTATTTGGGCTCAGTTAGTGCCACTTTAATTACAGGAACTAAGGCCCTCTCTCCCCCTCTAGGTGATCTTTGATGGGGAGGAGGCGGTGGATGCAGGGGGTAACCAAGGAGTTCTTCCTACTGCTGTTGAAGGAGCTGATGGACCCTGTGTACGGCATGTTCACCCAGTACACCCAGTCCAACCTGCTCTGGTTCTCTGATAAAGTGAGTCATGTACCACTCAGTGGAGGCTGCTGAGGGAAGGACGGCTCATAACAATGGCTGGAACAGAGCAAATGGAATCGCATCAAACACAAGGAAACCATGTGTTTAATGTATTTGATACCATTCCACCTATTCCTCACCAGCCATTACCACGAGCCCGTCCTCCCCAATTAAGGTGCCACCAACCTCCTGTGTGACCGCTTCTACTTCACAACACTGTACAACTAACCACGATCTTACTGTACATATAGGGCTGATGGCATTCATAACATGATATAATAAAACCGTGAACCATTCACACTGCACAACACTAACACTAACAAATGTTGATAACTGAACATATCTAACTGTAATTATAAACTGGGTGGTTTGAGCCCTGAATGCTGATTGGCTGACAGCTGTGATATATCAGACCGTATACCACGGGTATGACCGAACATGTATTTTTACTGTTCTAATTACATTAGTAACCAGTTTATAATAGCAATAAGGCACCTTCGCATTACATCGTGCAAAGAACAGCCCTTAGCCGTGGTATATTGGCCATATACCACAACCCGCCGAGGTGCCTTATTGCTTAAATATAGTGCTGATGTTACTCATAATTCTGTGTAAAAAAAATAAAATGCTAAATAAATAACACTGTACTCGAAAAGGGACGTAGAATTAAATATTTCTTGCAAGTGCGTTGGAGTATAGTACATGATTCAAGAGAAGTGTATTAAATGCCTTCACTGACCTTGGCAACGGTTGCTAGAGGAACAAAATAAAAAAGGGAAGTGTTGCAAGCGAACAGTGTAGTAGTCTATTGAATAACTGTTTTTTTATGTCTCCAGGTAAGAACACATTCTCTTTTACAGTAATGACAATAAAACATGTCTAACTGTTAATGGGGTACTGTGACATCATAGAATTGGCTCTTTGTAGAAAACCAATGTTAGTCTGTCTGACATGCATCCTAATTGGCCCACTATTCCCTATATAGGGCTCTATGCCATTTGGGCCACAGACCCTATCTATTGTATGAAGCAACACCAAGGTCATATTAGTTGTCAAATCTCTTCTACTCATGTTCTGGAAGCCAGCCAACCGCCTCAACATGTCAGAAGGGTCCATTTCATTATCTTCTAAATCTAAACAACATTATGCATTTTCAAAGCCGAACAAGGTCACAAACAACGTTTCAAAATATTTCCAAATGCTCTGAATAGACACGGTTGGTCTTGGTTACCTGAGTGTTTACCGGTGTCTCGTAACGTCTTTTGTCTGTATTTCAATGACCTTTGTTAACCCCCGACCCAGGCTTGGCTGTGTGGCCTGGCCATTGTGCTGTAAGTTGGATACATTCTATTGTGTGAAGGGACATGCCACTAGGCCAGAAAGGTCATATTTGTTGTGGTTTGTTGAGGGTAGAAATAATTATTGTATTGAAATATGAACCGCTTATGTAATGAGAGCCTTCCTATCGGAGTGAGTTGGCGTAGGTCAGCGTTTTTCCAGGAAAAGGGACACCCATGCGAGGCAAGGCGACATCGGGAACGTTCACTCACGTATACAAAATAGCACCCTGGGTCGTGGGAATATTAATGAATGTCAAAACCCTTTGACACTCGCAATTGACAGTAGTGATTTGAAGGAGGAACTCAAACAGGTCTATAACAACAAAATGAAGCTGAATGGCCTCAGAATAGGTTTGTAGGGTTCATCAACAATATTTTGTTAGGAAGGCATAATAGGTAATTATTCATATGTAACTTGTAGTTTTAATCAGAAACACATGCGTAATGAATCAACAACAATTCTGAGTAGCCCAGTCATACATTTCCCAGTTGGTGAACATTATTGAATGAAGTGGTTGAATAAAAACAAATTAAATCTTGGTTTGGATTTAAAAACAGACCTTTGGTGGTATGCCAGCCTACATTTCCATCAAAAACAAGATGTACATCTCAATAGTTTCAAGTCCTTTTGTTTTTTACTCTCTTAATACTGATGAACCATTTCAGTAGGCTTCTCTTGTTTCTTCCACCTCCTGTATTTTCTGATCAGTGAGGAAAGAGCAACAAGAAGAGGGCGCCTTTTAAGACTATTGCTATGCACCCAACAAAGCAGTGCCTCTCTACTTAACTTCCTTGTTGTGTCGTCTCTCTCTGTTTCTGCCCAGTGTTTTGTGGAGTACAACTGGTTCAATCTGATAGGGATCATTTGTGGGCTGGCCATCTATAACAGCACCGTGGTGGACCTCCACTTCCCCCTGGTCCTTTACAAGAAGCTACTGGGCGTAGCACCCACTCTGGAGGACCTCAAGGAGCTGTCGCCCACAGAGGGCAGGTAATGTGAATTCATAGCCCAGCCACGAGGCCTCTAGGCTGGGATGGACTTGCATGCTAACTCCCCCTAGCCACATCTTGTTAAAGGTTCTACATGGAAAGTGAGTGTTCTTCATTCATTAAAAACAACTTAGTATTGAACACAATCTTTCTACTGCCATTAGGTATATTGATTGTCCATGCTGTTTGTATAAATGTATTTTCGTCTTGGGTGCGGAGAGATTTCATTCTGGGTTTATTTTTTAAATTCCCCCTTCCCTCCTTATTTGAACACGTTGTGTGAACTCAACATCTCTTCAGAAGGCAATAATTGAGTGTTGGGCTTAGGGTTGGGCAGCATCCAGATCTTCATACCGTTCCTGTACCATACTAGGGTATATGGTATTACTGGCAGTGCACACTGTTTCTTTTCAAATGCACAAAACAAATTTAGGCAGCAGGGATCTTGATCCAGGAGGAGATTGTTTGTCTCTGCTGTAATCGCTGTGTCAGCGATTTACAGCTGTGAGTCTTTCTGAGTAAGTCTAAGAGCTTTGCACACGGATTGCACAATATTTGCACATTATTCTTTAAAAAATTCAAGCTCTGTCAAGTTGGTTGTTGATCATCGCTAGACAGCCATTTTCAAGTCTTGGCATAGACTTTCAAACCGATTTATGAGTAAAAACTGTGACTAGGCCACTCAGGAACATTCAATATCATTGACAAGCATACTCATAACATGGTGCAGCCACCACCATGCTTAAAAATGTGGTACTCAGTGATGTGTTGTGTTAGATTTGCCACAAACATAGCACTTTGTATACAAGACATAAGGTTAATTTCTTTGCCACATTTTTTGCAGTATTACTTTAGTGCCTTTTTGCAAACAGGATGCATGTATTCTGCCCTGGCTTCCTTTTCACTCTGTCATTTAGGTTAGTATTGTGGAATAACTACAATGTGGTTGATCCATCCTCAGGAGAAAACTATCACAGCCATTAAACTCTGTAACTCTTTTAGTCACCATTAACCTAATGGTGAAATCCCTGTGCTGTTTCTTTCCTCTCCTGCAACTGAGTTAGGAAGGACGCCTGTATCTTTGTTGTGAATGGGTGTATTAATACACCATCCAAAGTGCAATTAATAACTTCACCATGCTCAAACATCTTTTTCTTTTTTCAATCTGGAAAACCTCTGGTGTTTGTGGTTGAATCTGTGTTTGAAATTCACTGCTTGACTGAGCAACCTTACAATTGTTTGTATGTGTGGGGTACAGAGATGAGGTAGTCATTCAAAAATCACAAACACTAAGTGTGCAATAATAGTAAGTTGCATGGACACGAGTCCATACAACTTATTATGTGACTTGTCAAGCACATTTAGGTTTGCCATAACAAATGGGTTGGATACTTGTTGACTCAAGATATTTCAGCTTTTAATTTTTTATTAATTTGTAAACATTTTTTAAAAATCCACTTTGGCGTTATTGTGTATAGGGCAGTGACACAAAATCTCAATATAATACATTTATATTCAGGCTGTAACACAAAAAATGTGGAAAGAGTCTATGGGTGTGAATACTTTCTGAAGGCACTGTACTTACTGTACATAACCCAGCGGTTGGCCTAGGGTCTAATTGTCTGCAGATGGCCCGGAGTTTGGTGCTGAAGCTTTTTATCCTTAGATTACCAGTCCGAGGGCTACAATTAGGGCAGTGCATCGGCCCTTGAGCGTGTCACAGTAAAAGACAGCTTTCTTTAAGGAGTTGGCTCCCTCGGGAGTGTTGGGCCACAAAACAACCCAGACGATGAATAGTGTCTTGTTGTTTTGTCATGGGTTGTGTTGCTTTCTTGGCTTGACTTTTGGGTACACTTAAGACCGAGGCAGTAGAGAGTCGACACAGCTGTGGGTTTTGAACTAAGTGGTGGTGAAGAAATGAAGGAAGAGAAATTAATGACAGTTGGTTAGTCATTTGGGGTGTTTCTTTACTCAAGTATTTCTGTGTACTCCTAGTACTCTTAGTTTAAATAAGATTTTTTTAAATGTATTTAACTAGGCAAGTCGGTTAAGAACAAATTCTTATTTACAATGACGGCCTACCCCGGCCAAACCCGGGCCAATTGTGCACCGCCCTATGGGACTCCCAATCACGGCTGGTTGTGATACAGCCTGGATTCGAAACAGGGTGTTTGTATTGACGCCTCTAGCACTGAGATGCAGTGCCTTAGACCCCTGCGCCACTCGGGAGCCCAAAGATGACTGGATATCAAATACAGTTGAAGTCGGATGTTTACACACACTTAGGTTGGAGTCATTAAAACTTGTTTTTCAACAACTCCACATATTTCTTGTTAACAAACTATAGTTTTGGCAAGTCGGTTAGGACAGCTACTTTGTGCATGACACAAGTAAAATTTTCCAACAATTGTTTACAGACAGATTATTTCAATTCACTGTATCATAATTCCAGTGGGTCAGAAGTTTAAATACACTAAGTTGACTGTGCCTTTTAAACAGCTTGGAAAATTCCAGAAAATTATGTCATGGCTTTAGAAGCTTCTAATTGGCTAATTGACATCATTTGAGTCAATTGGAGGTGTATCTGTGTATGTATTTCAAGGCCTACTTTAAAACTCAGTGCCTCTTTGCTTGAAATCATGGGAAAATCAAAACCCAAGACTGCTCCACTGCTCCAAAACCGCCATAAAAAAGACAGACTACGGTTTGCAACTGCACATGAGGACAAAGATCGTACTTTTTGGAGAAATGTCCTCTGGTCTGATGAATCAAAAATATAACTGTTTGGCCATAATGACCATTGTTATGTTTGGAGGAAAAAGGGGGAGGATTGCAAGCTGAAGAACACCATCCCAACCTTGAAGCATGGGGTGGCAGCATCATGTTGTGGGGGTGCTTTGCTGCAAGAGGGACTGGTACACTTCACAAAATAGATGGCATCATGAGGCAGGAAAATGATGTGGATATATTGAAGCAACATCTCAAGACATCAGTCAGGAAGTTAAAGCTTGGTCGCAAATGGGTCTTCCAAATGGACAATGACCCCAAGCATACTTCCAAAGTTGTGGCAAAATGACTTAAGGACAACAAAGTCCAGGTATTGGAGTGGCCATCACAAAGCCCTGACCTCAATCCTATAGAAAATTTGTGGGCAGAACTGAAAACGTGTGCGTGAGCAAGGAGTCCTACAAACCTGACTCGGTTACACCAGCTCTGTCAGGAGGAATGTGCCAAAATTCACCCAACTTAATGTGGGAAGCTTGTGGAAGGCTACCCAAAATGTTTGACCCAAGTTAAACAATTTAAAGGCAATGCTACCAAATGCTAATTGAGTGTATGAAAACTTCTGACACACTGGGAATGTGATGAAAGAAATACAAGCTGAAGTAAATCATTCTCTCTACTAATTGTTCTGACATTTCACATTCTTAAAATAAAGTGGTGATCCTAACTGACCTAAGACTGAATTTGTACTAGGATTAAATGTCAGGAATTGTGAAAAACTAAGTTTAAATGAATTTGGCTAAGGTGTATGTAAACTTCTGACTTCAACTGTACCTACTTCACAGACTACTGTAGTTCAGAGTACTTTGTGCAGAAAAACTCAACTCTACAACCTGTAAGAACACCACTCCAATACACAGCCCATACAAAGCAAGGCAGCATACTCCCATCCTCCCTCCAACTTCAACAGAATGTGAGACATCCCACTTGGCTGCCCTTTGGGTCTGGAGAGAACGAGGAGTTTATTTTCCCCTTGGCACCCTATCCCTGGCACTGTTACTCCATGCATACTTCCTGTGTTGTGTTAGGGTTGGCTAGCTTCTCCCTAGCAAGCATAGCTTAGCGTAGTCCTCCTCCCACACTCTCCATCACTCACGGTCTGTTATTGTCTCCCAGCATTAACATAGTATAGCCCCCATTCTCCATCACTGTCTATTATTAGCTCCTAGCGTTAGCATAGCATAGCCCCTATTCTTCATCAGTGTCTATTATTGGCTACGAGCATTAGTGTAGCCCCCATTCTCAATCACTGTCTATTAGCTGTTAGAATTAGCATAGCCAACATTCTCCATTACTGCCTATTATTAGCCGCTAGCGTTAGCGCACAAACAGGCTAGTGCTACAGGAAGCCTTGTTGTTCCCTCTTCTGTTCTATCCTAGATAATCCAGGTGCATTGGGGACAGAACACAGCTGGCCACCAGGGTAAGCGATAAAATGTGACGTTAGCGATGTCACTAAATGCTACTGAGGGCAGAGGCCTTAAAATGGAGAGTGTGTTATCCCCAGCTAGGTTAGGGAGAAAGTCTTTAGCGATGGCTGAGGCTGCCAGGGAGGGATGCTGTCCATGTCAGTGATGAAAAGTGTGCTGGCTGAGTCTTTACCTCAAGACGCAGCTATGTGGGAGGAATTTTGATGAGGATGACATTGGTCTTCTATTTCTCTGTCTTGCGTTCCCCCTCTCTCTCGCTTGCCCTCGTCTCTTTATTTTTCCAGCATAGTGAGACAGAACTTACATTCTCTACGGTCATGTGTTAGTGAAAACGTCTCTCTTTCTCTCTCTAGGAGTTTACAACAGCTCCTGGACCATGAGGAAGATGACGTTGAGGAGACATTTTGTCTCAACTTTGCTGTAAGTCCTCACAGGGCCCCCCTGTTGTGAATTGTGCCAACTCTTGGAGATGTCTGAACCCCAAACAAAACATAAACCCACTTCCCTCCTGAAACACTACGTCATTACCCATTTAAAAGATGACTGTACAGAAAGATCTTCACAACATTCAGATGCCAAATCAGATTCTGCAGTAGAAATGGATGATATTTAGTTGCCTGACTGGATGATATCTAACCCCCCACTGTGTCCATCCCAGATCACCAGAGAGTACTATGGTCTGACGGAAGTTAAGGAGCTTATCCCTGGAGGAGACCGCATCACTGTGGACAAGAACAACAGGTGGGGCCCCTTTATTTATATATATATATACACACTTCTCAAAAAATAAAGAGAACACTTAAACAACACAATGTAACTCCAAGTCAATCACACTTCTGTGAAATCAAACTGTCCACTTAGGAAGCAACACTGATTGACAATAAATGTCACATGCTGTTGTGCAAATGGAATAGACAACAGGTGGAAATTATAGGCAATTAGCAAGACACCCCCAATAAAGGAGTGGTTCTGCAGGGGGTGACCACAGACCACTTCTCAGTTCCTATGCTTCCTGGCTGATTCTGGCGGTGCTTTCACTCTAGTGGTAGCATGAGACGGAGTCTACAACCCACACAACAAGTGGCTCAGGTAGTGCAGCTCATCCATGATGGCACATCAATGCGAGCTGTGGCAAGAAGGATTGCTGTGTCTGTCAGCGTAGTGTCCAGAGCATGGAGGCGCTACCAGGAGACAGGCCAGTACATCAGGAGACGTGGAGGAGGCCGTAGGAGGGCAACAACCCAGCAGCAGGACCGCTACCTCCGCCTTTGTGCAAGGAGGAGCAGGAGGAGCACTGCCAGAGCCCTGCAAAATGACCTCCAGCAGGCCACAAATGTGCATGTGTCTGCTCAAACGGTCAGAAACAGACTCCATGAGGGTGGTATGAGGGCCCGACGTCCACAGGTCGGGGTTGTGCTTATACAGCCCAACACCGTGCAGGACGTTTGGCATTAGCCAGAGAACACCAAGATTGGCAAATTCGCCACTGGTGCCCTGTGCTCTTCACAGATGAAAGCAGGTTCACACTGAGCACGTGACAGAAGTGACAGAGTCTGGAGACGCCGTGGAGAACGTTCTGCTGCCTGCAACATCCTCCAGCATGACTGGTTTGGCGGTGGGTCAGTCGTGGGGTGGCATTTCTTTGGGGGGCCGCACAGCCCTCCATGTGCTCGCCAGTAGCCTGACTGCCATTAGGTACCGAGATGAGATCCTCAGACCCCTTGTGAGACCATATGCTGGTGCGGTTGGCCCTGGGTTCCTCCTAATGCAAGACAATGCTAGACCTCATGTGGCTGGAGTGTGTCAGCAGTTCCTGCAAGAGGAAGGCATTGATGCTATGGACTGGCCCGCCCATTCCCCAGACCTGAATCCAATTGAGCACATCTGGGACATCATGTCTCGCTTCATGATGCTTTAGTCCAGGTCTGGGAGAAGACCATCAGGAGACCATCCGCCACCTCATCAGGAGCATGCCCAGGCGTTGTAGGGAAGTCATACAGGCACGTGGAGGTCACACACACTACTGAGCCTCATTTTGACTTGTTTTAAGGACATTACATCAACGTTGGATCAGCCTGTAGTTTGGTTTTCCACTTTAACCTGTTGCGACGAGCAATCCCGTATCCGGGATCTTAAGTATAGCCTCAAGCTCATTAGCATAACGCAACGTTAACTATTCATGAAAATCGCAAATGAACTCAAGCCTAGCCTTTTGTTAACAACACTGTCATCTCAGATTTTCCAAATATGCTTTTCAACCATAGCAAAACAAGCATTTGTGTAAGAGTATTGATAGCTAGCATAGCATTAAGCCTAGCATTCAGCAGGCAACATTTTCACAAAAACAAGAAAAGCATTCAAATAAAATCATTTACCTTTGAAGAACTTCGGAAGTTTTCAATGAGGAGACTCTCAGTTAGATAGCAAATGTTCCGTTTTTCCAAAAAGATGATTTGTGTAGGAGAAATCACTCCGTTTTGTTCATCACGTTTGGCTGAGAAAACCCCCCGAAAATTCAGTCATCAAAACGCCGAACTTTTTTCCAAATTAACTCCATAATATCGACAAAAACATGGCAAACGTTGTTTAGAATCAATCCTCAAGGTGTTTTTCACATATCTATTCGATGATAAGTCATTCCTGGCAGTTTGGTTTCTCCTCTGAATCACATGGGAAAATACATGCAGCTGGAGATTACGCACCAATTTCGACGGAAGACACCAGGCAGACACCTGGTAAATGTAGTCTCTTATGGTCAATCTTCCAATGATATGCCTACAAATACGTCACAATGCTGCAGACACCTTGGGGCTGTCAAAGGACACCAGAAACAAAATTGTAGACCTGCACCAGCCTGGGACGACTGAATCTGCAATAGGTAAGCATCTTGGTTAGAAGAAATCACCTGTGGGAGCAATTATTAGGAAATGGAAGACATACAAGACCACTGATAATCTCCCTCGATCTGGGGCTCCACGCAAGATCTCACCCCGTGGGGTCAAAATGATCACAAGAACGGTGAGCAAAAATCCCAGAACCACACAGGGGGACCTAGTGAATGACCTGCAGAGAGCTGGGACCAAAGTAACAAAGCCTACCATCAGTAACATACTACGCCGCCTGGGACTCAAATCCTGCAGTGCCAGACGTGTCCCCCTGCTTAAGCCAGTACATGTCCAGCCCCGTCTGAAGTTTGCTAGAGAGCATTTGGATGATCCAGAAGAAGATTGGGAGAATGTCATATGGTCAGATGAAACCAAAATAGAACTTTTTGGTAAAAACTCAACTCGTTGTGTTTGGAGGACAAAGAATGCTGAGTCGCATCCAAAGAACACCATACGTACTGTGAAGCATGGGGGTGGAAACATCATGCTTTGGGGCTGTTTTTCTGCAAAGGGACCAGGACGACTGATCCGTGTAAAGGAAAGAATGAATGGGGCCATGTATCGTGAGATTTTGAGTGAAAACCTCCTTCCATCAGCAAGGGCATTGAAGATGAAACATGGCTGGGTCTTTCAGCATGACAATGATCCCAAACACACCACCGGGGCAACGAAGGAGTGGCTTCGTAAGAAGCATTTCAAGGTCCTGGAGTGGCCTAGCCAGTCTCCAGATCTCAACCCCATAGAAAATCTTTGGAGGGAGTTGAAGGTCCGTGTTGCCCAGCAACAGCCCCAAAACATCACTGCTCTAGAGGAGATCTGCATGGAGGAATGGGCCAAAATACTAGCAACAGTGTGTGAGAACCTTGTGAAGACTTACAGAAAACGTTTGACCTCTGTCATTGCCAACAAAGGGTAAATAACAAAGTATTGAGATAAACTTTTGTTATTGACCAAATACTTATTTTCCACCCATAATTTGCAAATAAATTCATTAAAAATCCTACAATGTGATTTTTCTGGATTTTTTTCTCATTTTGTCTGTCATAGTTGAAGTGTACCTATGATGAAAATTACAGGCCTCATCTTTTTAAGTGGGAGAACTTGCACAATTGGTGGCTGACTAAATACTTTTTACCCAACTATAACTATATCACATTATAACAACAACACTGACTTTAAAAACAGCAGTGCAACCGTAAGCTTCTTCCTATCTATTACATCACGGTCCCCAGATCATGTTTTATTTCACATTTTAAAAACAAATTCTTATTTACAATGATGACCCGTCAAACACATCAATAAACAACATGTCAATAAACAATAATTAAACTATTCTATCTCCAAGTATGTGGTCACCTGCTCGTCCAACATCTCATTCCAATAGCATGGGCATTAATATGGAGTTGGTCCCCCCTATAACAGCCTCCACTCTTCTGGGAAGGCTTTCCACTAGATGTTGGAACATTGCTGCAGGGACTTGCTTCCATTCAGCCACAAGAGCATTCGTGAGGTCGGCACTGATTTTGGGCAATTAAGCCTGGCTCGCAGTCAGTGTCCCAATTCGAGAGGGTTGCGGTCAGGGTGAACTGCTTAGAAGGCCAAAAGTATTGGGACAAGTTCACTTATGTGTATTAAAGTAGCTAAAACTTAAGTATTTGGCCCCATATTCCTAGCACTATATCAAGCTTGCGTCTCTAGTACCCTGTTGGATGCATTTGCAGTTTGTTTTGGTTGTGTATCAGATTGTTTTGACCAATAGAAATTAATGGTAAATAATATATTGTGTCATTGCAGTCAGTTTTATTGTAAATACGAATAGAATATGTTTCTCTACATTAATGTGGATGCTAACATGATTACGGATAATCCTGAATGAATTGTGAAAAGGTTAGACGTACAAATATTAAGATATGCTAACCTCTCACCATTACAATAACATGGGAGGTTAGCATTGTTTTCGGGGGGTAGCAGAGTGCAGAGCCAAAACAACCAAAAATGTTTCGCTGTCCCAATACTTTTGGAGCTCACTGTATTTTGAGGCGGCCCTTGTGTCACTGACACAGACTTAGAGCAGCTTATGGAGGAGTCCATTGAGGTAACAGTATGGGGGTGTGCTGGAAGCTTGTGTTGAACAGATGGGGATGTCCCCAGCTGGGATTGGGTTCAGAACAACAGCAGCCCACATCTCTCCACAAATCCTCATTATACTTTGACTAGCCATTTGGCCGTGGGGCCAAATCCTCAGGGCCTCCACCCAGAGAGAGAGAGAGCAAGCGAAAAACTAACCCATTCATCCTGCCAAAACAGAGTCAGACTACGAAGGCCGTTTTGAAGGCTGTCTGTTATGACTTGAAGTGCAGGCATATCTAGAATTTTCAAGTGGCAGATAGCCTAGTGGTTAAGAACACAGGACCAGTAACTGAAAGGTGACTAGGTGAAAAATCTTTCAATGTACTCTTGAGCAAGGCACCTAACCCTAATTATTGCTGTGGATAGGACCGTCTACTAAAATGTAAATAAGTGAAAGCATAATTCCAGGAGTTTTTCCTACTTATAGACTATAACTGCAGCCCAGAGTTTTCCTGGACAGGTCACATGGTCAGGAAAAACTGTGAAACAATGAGTTGAGTCACCTTTCCCCTTCATTACACTGAGGGAGGTTTGTTTATTGTGAGTGGAGTTGTGGAGGTTAGCTTAGCCCACAGATGCTATGGCAAGTTTCCTGCTCCCATTCCTCATTGCCGTTTGTCAGATCGAGTGTTTTTATTTCTGGCTGTGGGGCTCGTCAGTTAAATCTCTGGAGGGAGAGGCTGGGGAGTGTGTGTGTGTCTGTTTGAGTGTGACTGTGTCAGTGTGTGTGAGTGTATATTAGCCACGTGTGTGTTAGTAAGAAAGGGAGAGTAGGCCGAAGAGCAACGTTCCTATTCCCCTGCAGCTCTCCTTACGTCTCTGTAGCTGGCTGCTACAGTATCTGTCAGGAAATCAGGTGGGTGGCCAACCATGTTGCTACACAGAGTTCACACATCCTCCCTGGGCCATGCTGTGCTGAACTCCAGGCCTGACACACACTGCCATCATCATCTTATCCTCCTCACAGGAACCTCACACAGGGACAGATTGTGTGTGTGTGTGTGTGTGTGTGTTTTAAACATCCTATGTGCAAGGGCACAGTTGACTCTCTATCCAGTCATGTGCTGTTTTAAAGATAAAGTTCTTTACCAGTTAAGTTCCTGACTAAATGAGAGAAATTAATCAGGATAGTCCCATCCTTTAACTGTCATGGTTGTTTATTACTAGGATGAAAGTATTAATGAGTAGAGCTCCAATCCACATTGCAGAATGCACAGTACCCAGCCCCTTAATAGTGACTAAATTCAAGATGGGTGTCTCAGTCCCATGGATCTCAATTATAGATGGTTATGGTGGTGGGTTATGTATGGTCTATTTTAATCTGTTTTGATTGGCCGGTGCAGTGGCCAAGGGTCTCCGGGTCTCCAATCTGCCCAGTAGAGTGTGTCTCCAGAACACAGAACACCTCCCCTGTGACACCTCCTCCTGGGAGAGACCGCTAGTCTGTGTCACAAATGGCAACCTATTTCCTTTGAAATAGTGCACTATATAGGGAATTGGGTGCCATTTGAGACACAGGCTTAGTGCTGCTCTCACTGATATTCTCTATCTTCACAAATCCCTATTCCCTTCCTGAGGGGATAGGCCTGCCATGAGAATGAAGCTATACTGACAGTCACAGGAACAACATGTTCACTCGCAGCCTCAAAGGAAAATTTCACCAAAAAACGATATTTTGGTATTTGTCCATTGTTGACATAGTCCCAAAATGTTTTGCTTGTCAGCAATCACATTTTCAAGATATGTAATGTTCAAAATACTGAAATCATCCCTGTATGATGAATTTTAATAACAAACTTGTTAATCAAATAATAGAGTAATGATCAACTTATTCAATCATCAAGCTGAAGGAAAGTCCTTTGTTTAAACAGTTCTATGGCACTTGGATAGTCTTCAGCAGCTCCTGCTGCTCTCCATGTGGGGAAACCATTCATTTAAACCATAAGGAGGCCACTCAGGCCAGCTGACCTGTAGAGCAGTGGGTTATGGGCCATGTAGTCTTCACCATGATGGCCATCTTAGGGCTGACAACCCCTCTGTGTGGCATGGCCGTAGGTGGAGGGGCTTGTCACATCACGTGTGTGTGTGTGTGTGTGTGTGTGTGTGTGTGTAGTATTAGTGCAGCAACATGAGACAGGCAGGGGTTTAAGCATTAACAAATGAAAATGGTTACAGGGAATTTCTCTCACTCAAAAATCATATGAAGATGGCATAAGTCATGGCAAAATGTGCAGAATATCACTGAATTCGCTTTGAAACTGCAAACGTTTCTATCCACCCCGTCGCAAAATGTGTATACGTGCCAGAAATTGGCTTTAGAACTACAACATTTTCTCTCCGTCCCATGTTAAATAGTAGAATTGCATGAAATTAGTTTCACAACTGCAAAACTTTCTCTCCACCCCATGGCAAAATGTGTAGAATTGCAGGAAATTATTAAAATGTCAAATGTTTCTATTTGCTGCCAAGAGTGTTTGCATACAGGCCACAAAGTTTAGGGCTGGCTCTGGCTATTCACTACAACCAGACTACTGATTGGATCTCCAAAATTGGGATGGTTAACTGTATGGCCACTCAATATTCTTTGTGTTATGTCTGTCGGTCTGTGTCTCTCTCTGTGTCAGGGAGGAGTTTGTGGAGGCCTACCTGAAGTACATGTTCAGGGACTCGGTGAGCGAGCTGTACCAGGCCTTCTCCTCTGGGTTCCTGAAGGTGTGTGGTGGGAAGATCCTGTCGCTGTTCCAGCCCTCCGAGCTTATGGCCATGGTGGTGGGAAACAACAACTATAACTGGGAGGAAATGGAGAAGGTGAGCTTTAAAGCTAACGCTCATGCTAATGGTAGGTGATACGAAGCTAACCCTAATGGTAGGTGATGGAGAATGTGAGTGCTAATGCTAAGCTAATCCTAATGGTGGGTGATGGAGAATGTGAGAATGCTAAGCTAACCCTACATGGTAGTTGATGGAGAATGTAAGAGTGAATACACCCCAGGGCAGTCGATCACTGAGTCAAACATCCACGGAAAACACTGGTGTTGACACTACATACTGTTACCGGAGAACATCAAAATGGGTGTGAAATATAAACAGTTGATGCCATACTGCAAAGCACAGTGTCAAAACTAATCAAAATAATTGTTTTAATTGTTGACCCATCACTAAAACGAACCTTGACCAGGCAGTTCCTGAGGGCATAGCCAATTAGACAAAACCCTTCAGTCAGAAACCAGGAAGTTCGAAAGTCTGTCTGGTCAAGTTCGAGTGTCGGTACATGTTTGGCTCGCTGAGCCGGGGAGGGCATGGGGATTAGCCATTGGCTAATGGAGGAAGTTAAAAAGGTCACCGTAAGTAATGTACACTGGGCTTCTCCTAGATTCGTTTTGTTTTTAGCGTAGCGTATTGATGTCTTCAGATGATTGTCAGGGGTCTGTGATCTGTGTTTACTGCGAGTGTTGTGTGCACGATATTGACAACATCATGGGGACTCTTGCATAAGCGGGGTGTTTTCACAGAACTGCTCAGAATGTGGGAAATGTGTATGAAGTTTGAACGCTGGGGCTAGATTAGGCTAGGTAAAGGGTCTGCACCATACACACATACACACACACACACACACACACACACACACAGCTCTGAGGAATTCCACAGGCTGTCACATATGAAGGAATCATGTTCTAACTCTGAATAACACTTAATGATAGTGACCAAGTAGAATGCTTTATACAAATCATAGCAGTTGGCCAACTTCAGTTACATAACTGTCCCTAATATAATAGAACCATATTATGTTGTTTTGGCTTTTCTACTACAGAATGCGGTTTACAAAGGAGAGTATTCAGCCACTCATCCGACTGTGAGGATGTTTTGGGAGGTATTCCATGAGTTCCCTCTGGAAAAGAAGAAGCGGTTCTTATGTAAGTACTAAGTAGAGCCCTCGGTTCTTATGTAAGTACTAAGTAGAGCCCTCGGTTCTTATGTAAGTACTAGGTAGAGCCCTCGGTTCTTTTCTAAGTATTAATACGAGAGCCCTCGGTTCTTATGTAAGTATTAATACGAGAGCCCTCGGTTCTTATGTAAGTATTAATACGAGAGCCCTCGGTTCTTATGTACAGTGCCTTGCGAAAGTATTCGGCCCCCTTGAACTTTACGACCTTTTGCCACATTTCAGGCTTCAAACATAAAGATATAAAACTGTATTTTTTTGTGAAGAATCAACAACAAGTGGGATACAATCATGAAGTGGAACAACATTTATTGGATATTTCAAACTTTTTCAACAAATCAAAAACTGAAAAATTGGGCGTGCAAAATTATTCAGCCCCTTTACTTTCAGTGCAGCAAACTCTCTCCAGAAGTTCAGTGAGGATCTCTGAATGATCCAATGTTGACCTAAATGACTAATGATGATAAATACAATCCACCTGTTTGTAATTAAGTCTCCGTATAAATGCACCTGCACTGTGATAGTCTCAGAGGTCCGTTAAAAGTGCAGAGAGCATCATGAAGAACAAGGAACACACCAGGCAGGTCCGAGATACTGTTGTGAAGAAGTTTAAAGCCGGATTTGGATACAAAAAGATTTCCCAAGCTTTAAACATCCCAAGGAGCACTGTGCAAGCGATAATATTGAAATGGAAGGAGTATCAGACCACTGCAAATCTACCAAGACCTGGCCATCCCTCTAAACTTTCAGCTCATACAAGGAGAAGACTGATCAGAGAAGACTGATCAGAGATGCAGCCAAGAGGCCCATGATCACTCTGGATGAACTGCAGAGATCTACAGCTGAGGTGGGAGACTCTGTCCATAGGACAACAATCAGTCGTATATTGCACTCATCTGGCCTTTATGGAAGAGTGGCAAGAAGAAAGCCATTTCTTAAAGATATCCATAAAAAGTGTCGTTTAAAGTTTGCCACAAGCCACCTGGGAGACACACCAAACATGTGGAAGAAGGTGCTCTGGTCAGATGAAACCAAAATTGAACTTTTTGGCAACAATGCAAAACGTTATGTTTGGCGTAAAAGCAACACAGCTCGTCAGCCTGAACACACCATCCCCACTGTCAAACATGGTGGTGGCAGCATCATGGTTTGGGCCTGCTTTTCTTCAGCAGGGACAGGGAAGATGGTTAAAATTGATGGGAAGATGGATGGAGCCAAATACAGGACCATTCTGGAAGAAAACCTGATGGAGTCTGCAAAAGACCTGAGACTGGGACGGAGATTTGTCTTCCAACAAGACAATGATCCAAAACATAAAGCAAAATCTACAATGGAATGGTTCAAAAATAAACATTCCAGGTGTTAGTTAGAATGGCCAAGTCAAAGTCCAGACCTGAATCCAATCGAGAATCTGTGGAAAGAACTGAAAACTGCTGTTCACAAATGCTCTCCATCCAACCTCACTGAGCTCGAGCTGTTTTGCAAGGAGGAATGGGGAAAAATTTCAGTCTCTCGATGTGCAAAACTGATAGAGACATACCCCAAGCGACTTACAGCTGTAATCGCAGCAAAAGGTGGCGCTACAAAGTATTAACTTAAGGGGGCTGAATAATTTTGCCCCCCCCAATTTTTCAGTTTTTGATTTGTTAAAAAAGTTTGAAATATCCAATAAATGTCGTTCCACTTCATGATTGTGTCCCACTTGTTGTTGATTCTTCACAAAAAAATACAGTTTTATATCTTTATGTTTGAAGCCTGAAATGTGGCAAAAGGTCTAAAAGTTCAAGGGGGCCGAATACTTTCGCAAGGCACTAATATGTATTAATACGAGAGCCCTCGGTCCTTATGTAAGTATTAATACGAGAGCCCTCGGTTATTATGTAAGTATTAATACGAGAGCCCTCGGGTTCTTATGTAAATACTGAGTAGAGCCCTCGGTTCTTATGTAAGTATTAATAGGAGAGCCCTCGGTTCTTATGTAAATACTGAGTAGAGCCCTCGGTTCTTATGTAAATACTGAGTAGAGCCCTCGGTTCTTATGTAAGTATTAATACGAGAGCCCTCGGTTCTTATGTAAGTCTTATGTAAGTATTAATATGAGAGCCCTCGGTTCTTATGTAAGTATTAAGAACCGAGGGCTCTCGTATTAATACTTACATAAGAACCGAGGGCTCTCGTATTATGTAAGTACTAGGTAGAGCCCTCGGTTCTTATGTAAGTATTAATACGAGAGCCCTCGGTTCTTATGTAAGTACTAGGTAGAGCCCTCGGTTCTTTTCTAAGTATTAATACGAGAGCCCTCGGTTCATATGTAAGTACTAGGTAGAGCCCTCGGTTCTTTTCTAAGTATTAATACGAGAGCCCTTGGTTCTTATGTAAAGTCTTATGTAAGTATTAATACGAGAGCCCTCGGTTCTTATGTAAATACTGAGTAGAGTCCTTGGTTCTTATGTAAATACTAAGTAGAGCACTCGGTTCTTATGTAAGTATTAATACGAGAGCCCTTGGTTCTTATGTAAATACTGAGTAGAGCCCTCGGTTCTTATGTAAGTATTAATACGAGAGCCCTCGGTTCTTATGTAAATACTGAGTAGAGCCCTCAGCCAACACCTCGTTAAACTATCACAATGACAATCTGTAGTTTTACTCAAGGTCTAAATAGGCACTTACTAGTGTTGGGAATTAACATTGAGCTTGAGCCACTGGCTATCTATTTCTAAAGCTACAAGGAAACAAAGCTGCTTGAGTATTAGTACTCTCAGCCTCTGATACTGTACATCTAATGCTATCTCTCCCTCTCTCAACTATAATACTATACCTAATGCTAACACTAGCCCTCCCCTTTACTGTCCCCTCTTTCCCAGTATTCCTGACGGGCAGCGACCGCATCCCCATCCATGGCATGGAGAGCCTCCGCATCTCTATCCAGTCCACGTCAGCCGAGGAGCACTATCTGCCCGTGGCCCACACCTGCTACAACCTGCTGGACATGCCCCGCTACCAGACCAAAGAGACCCTACACCGCCGTCTCACCCAGGCCGTGGAGCAGTACGAGGGCTTCAGCCTGGTGTGAGACCCAGTGGCTGGGTCAGTGGCTCCCCCTAGAGGCCCAGGGGGAATTAGCATGGCTGCTAATGCTAATGTACTTTAATAACAACGCCCTGTGAATGGGGGTGGCTGGATGGACGGATGGTGGTGGGAAGGGGGCTGCTTTTCCATAGCACTTTCCCTATACAGTTTACCGTAAGAGATGATATATTTTGAGTTATAATTGTCTTCTATGCAGATCGATGTACATAACTTGAACAGTTTTAATTAAACCAGCTTTTTTGTTGCTTTAAGATAATTTATTGAATTGAATAGTTTTTTGGGATTTGAAAAATTATACATGTCAGAGGTGAACATTGAAGCCCTTTACCTGGGATCTGGTCTTTTACGGCTGTTCTTGGGTCAGTTTGAGGACAGATGATACCAGATTAATACATGAGTGAACAGCAGGCAGACAGTTCCATACTCAAGCCCAATAAATACATGGCATTCTAATGCCATACCCACAATACCAGTCTATTTCTACATTAAAAAGACTAACTGAATGACTGGAGTTACCTACATGTCCTCAATCTTACATTTATCAATATTTCTTTGATTGCGATGCCGTTGGGAGTGATTTTATTACAGTAGTATTGGTGAAGTGTCTTTTTTTTAATGGATGTTAATGTCTGTGTGCATGTTGTCGAGAGGAAACGCTAAAAAGACTCGTTACATTATAAACAAAACACAAATACAGCTAATCCACATTTCTTTGATCCCTGTAACCCCAGATTAGGAATAAATCATCTCAATGTCAGAATGAGTGCACATTTGTGGCCTGGCGGATAATAGGTTGATTTACAGATTATCTGTTCATGGTTCCCACCGGTTCCTTCTGTGATGACACAGCATTTGGACCAAAGACATTAGGATTGGTTGATTTGACCTGCAGAATTAGTCTTGGGTCATTGATTAGGTTTAAGGAACAGATTATATTGGGTCATGTTATTAGCAATAACGAACAGCTCAGTAATGTAATGCCGTTTGTATGAGGGTCAGGGGACACTGCACTCTGAACATCTCTGCATCGTTTCGCGGCCGTTACTTCAATGACTATTCTCTCAAGTGTATCTGGATCGTGTGTTGATATGCAAGTGATAGAAATAACTTTCTGTGCATTCTGCCTATTCAGTCCTATTACCGAACGTCTCAGCCAATGGAGGTATTGTATTGTCTACCATTTCTCTTAAGCCACGTCTTTCTCCACTGTAACTGGGGTTAAGACAAACGTCGTTATCTATAGGGACGACTGGTCTCCTTGTTTGTCTTTTGTTTTAATACATCAATAGCCACAAATTTGCCCAAGGGGAATAATTACTATTATTTTGAATTATAACTCGCCACCCTCAGTGTAGACAATGACATAAAACAAATGTCAGTGACCTTTTGTTTATTCAAAGCTGAGCTAGGGCAATACCTGAGGGAGGCTCCGTGTATTCTATTATAGCCTGGTCCTTAATCCATGTGCTGTTTTGCTGACTAAAGCTGTTGGCAAGACAACAAACCGATCAGCAACCAGGCTAGGGGAAAAGCCTATTCATTCCTTATTTCACCACGGTAATGGCGACAATTCCAAATCATGGGGTCAATGTTTGCAAATAAGGGCTTATTAGTGGATCTGTAACTCGATTGTTAAGTTTATCATATTTAATTTTGTACCTTCTAAAAGGATGACATTTTTTCCCTGAACAAATAAAACGTAATTCCAGCTTGTCCTGTAGTTGTGTTTTAAATCAAGAAGCTATTTGATAGGTTGGTCTGGGAATAAGGATTTGCTTGTGGATAAATGAGCGGTGCATAGGGGGACTTTGTGTAAAGAAATTCATTTTGTTGTAGAGTTCAACCAATATGAATGAAATTGCCATGTTCTTTACATGTATGACATTGTGTTCTTGTATTTCCCTGTGAAATGTGTTGACATTCACCACACCAATTCAGTACCACACAAACACACCAATGACAACCCAACGCCAACAAACTCAGTAAAAATATGTTTGGTTTTATATTATATATACAATTTATGTACTAAAATGTACACACCCATAATTCATTATGTCCACCAGTGTTTTACATTCAATAAAAACGAAAGTCACACTATTAAAATGATCCATTTTGGAGAAAAAGGAAAAATGTACTTGCTCACTTAGCAATGTAAACATAGATCTGGATCCATATTTACAAGGAACAAATAGGCTATGAAAATACCTACATAAAAAAAGAAAGCAGCATGCCTTGAGTATTGAAGGCTCTGCGTTGGGGATTGGCAGCTATTTTGATAGTTATTGGGACTGTTCTTTAAGGATGGATGTTCCACACAAAATGGCCCTTGTCGGTGTTGAAAAGTTTGAGCAAAAATATACCACTGATTTCAAGACAGGATAGCTTATTTTCACACAAAGTGAATAGGAAAAGAAAACAGACAAATGCAAAATAATATACAAGCAGTCAAATTCATAAGTGACTGATGACCATGATCACAATAATTAATGAAATTGTATACATTGATCCACTACACTATTTTGGTATGCAATCTGAGTCATTTTCTTTGGATCATAACAACACATCATAGACTATTTGTTTTGCATTCTAGTTCTCAGTTTAAACAAATTAACGCTCCTCATAGTATGCTAAAAATACACACAAATATAAGCATTGATGATGACAAGTGTGTTTTTCCTAGGTTAACATCGAGATTATTGCCACGTTCACGTGCTAGTCGGAACTAGGAAAGTCGGAAATGTTCGACTTGCTAACTGGCTGTATTTATACATGTGCAGCGTTCAACTAGTTTTCAAGTAAAAATGTCAGTTTCCTAGTTCTGACTTGCACGTGAATGTGGCATATGGCACCAATCATGAGTTACATTTTTAAAAATCCATCCATTGGCTGAACTCTGCTAGACTGGCTGTCTGATTGGTTGTTTGCATGCAGATTGTAACTGTCTGTCTCCCTTACAAAAATACACAATCCCCTCATTTAATTTTTCTGATTACAAAATCTTGTTTCTCAAAATGGCAATACCTTAAAGTACATAATCCCAAATCTAATGTTACACTCCACATTAAGACTTTTTTTGAATCCAATATAAAAGTCTATATGAACTATATGAGTCTTTATAAACATTCAAAGGAAGAAAAATAAATTAAATCAATACAACACTCTTTGTAAATGTATCCTTTAAATTAGTGATGACTATTTGATGTAGGGTAGTTCTTGGTATCAATCAATATCAAGATGCACAAAAAAAAAAAAAAAAAAAAATCTTCCTTTGAAAAAAGGTTGGTTTTGGTCCACTCTCTGCGGGGTCAGGAAAATTAGGATGTTTCTGGTTCAGGGATACAGTATTTTCCTCCACTTCCCCTGAAAAACCTATGTGGGGACTCTACTCAGGCGTCTTTTAAGGCCTGCTACGTTAGGTTAGTAGTCATTCAAAGATGCCCGACATTTTGAGTTCCGGGGTTCTTCTTCTATACGAGGGAAACAACAGACAAGATGGAGTAGCCTCCGGGGCAGCACCTACATGTCAGTTCCAACACCTCTCAGGTCAGTAACTAAGCCATACCGTTTCCCTTCTACAGGTGGGATTAATCAGGGGGCAACATGTTGGCATCTTCTGAAGCCAAATGAGTCTATGGCACAAGAAAAAAATAAACATATTGTGAGGGATGATGAGGTGTATCTGTTTTCCTTTCCATGGGCTGGTGTAGTTCATCTCTTATTGAGACTGAGCCTCATTCATTCCTCTGTCAGTCTTTGATGTTTTCTTTTCTTTAGGTGAACTTAGAGGCATCTCCTTTGCTGATGAGAACCTCTATCAGCCTAAGCTTGGCTTTGATGTGCTTGTATTCGTTATACTCTACCGCCAAAGGGGAGCGGTCTTCCTTCTGCACGTTTCTATGGCAACAGCCAGTGGGAGGAAGCAAAATACAAACATTAGCTGAATGGACGACGGTCAAAATGGCTGTGCAACCAAAGATGAAGGACAGTACATCACCTCGCATCATCTAATTATTTACATTTAGACCAACTATGACACGAAACAAAACCGGAAACGTCATCTTACCTGCCGTTTTGCCTGAAGAATTGATCTTCAAACTCTCTTAGGTTCTTGCGGATTCTCTTTTTCTCCTCCCGGGCCTCTTGTAGCTGCTCCACTAGTTCCGGCCTGTGTGTGGGGGGAGAGACAAACACCGCTTTAAGGCATCTGAACCTCAAAGGTTGTTTTGACTCTAAAAGGCTTTTAAAGTCCTTCAGGTTGTTTCAATCTTAGTTGTTTCAGAAGTGAACGTTCTTCTAAACACATGAAATACCACAGCTAACTTGAATAGATAAGACATCAACAATAACACGAGACTACTAATGATTGCAGTACTTTAATTCTACAATCTAAACTACAATGCCCGTGTTATTCACCCATCCAGATGCTTTAGATACAGGTCAATTATATTTAATCCAATTCAACTTTGTTTATCCCCTCAGGGACAATTAAGAAGAGGTCAGGGCCGGCTTGGGTGCTTACATGGTGGCCGAATGCAGGTTGGACAGACGCATGTCGGTGGTGTTCTTGGAGGGCGAGAGCTCGTCGACGGGCGAGATGAAGCCGTCCGTCTCCTCCTCCAGCTGGTCCAGGAAGCCCAGCATACTGAAGTCTGGACGCACTGTCCCTGTGATCTGGGGCTTGTTGTTGGACTCAGAGTCATCCTCAGAGCCATCCTCCTCCTCCTATGGGCACAAAACCAGCGAAGGGGGAGGTCAGTGGAGGGTTAAGGGGGAAAGGGTGAGCGATGCTGGGGTGAACTGATCGTAGTGCCATGGGGCTGTCAAGGGACCCCCAGGGTCAAGAGCTATGTTAATGCAAGAGAATCAAGTATTGTTCATTTAATGTTACTGGAATCAGAGCACAAAGAAACATTTATTCAGTCATTTTTCAGGCACAGGCCAGTTTGATGAGGTTAATACATGTCTATTGTTAATTTTTCCACTTTGAATTTATTTTAGATTGAGACAATCAGAACTATTCTAACACATCCACAAATTGCAGCACAGACGTGATGAGCATCTCAAGACCAGAGTTGATTTGACGATCTCCCTATTTTTGCTTGATTGGATTATTTGATCATTATTTATTTTTGGTGTACACACACATTGACACACACCATGCACAGGCAAGTCGCCTTGTTAGTCCTTCTCACACACTATCAAGTTGATCCCAAAGCAATCAATCTAACAAGTCATGAAGCAGCAATCTAAGCATCAAAAACCAAGTTGATATTGAATCAAAACCGCCCCCCCACGAGTGCTATGGGTGGCCACCCAATCCACAGGCTGCAATCAGGTTTGATTGAGAGGTGAGGGAGTAGGGGATTGGAGGGTGTGAGGGGGAGGGAGTTGCGTTCTGATCACTGATTAGTCGAGCACGAGCAGCAGTGTGTCTTCACCTTGATGTCGTCAAAGAAGAGCGCGGCTTCGCCCTCAATAATGGGCTGAAGTACAGGACCTCTGCGTTTGCTGGAGGGGGAGGCCTGAGAGTTAACAAGGAGGGGTTACCACTCGAGAACTGACCCCAGTTCAGCTCTGACTACAGAGCACATAAAGAAACTAAATAGCATCCACTACAAACTGATCCCGGATCAGGTTTGTCACTGTAGGATTTTCTGCTGAACACTACCATGCTTCTTTTGGAACCTGTACCAAGTACTAGGATCAGAATGACCTGCTCTTGTTTGTGGGACCTTGTCACGACCATAATAGGCTTCTTCAGTGAAAACATAGCACTAGGCTTTCGTGTGATTTTAAACCTCTGAAAAGCAGGCTGTGTAACAGGTTCTTAGATCAAACAGATAAGAGTATCACGAGTCAGCTCTTTACCACAATGAATTCAGCAGTTGACATAACCCTATATGCCACCATGTACAGTACATAAACGTTTGCTAGGTCTCCAATTTATATAATGAGGATTAAATCTATTATATAAAGTGTGTTCTGTACAGTACATTAGGTTCATAACACAGATTAGATATTGCGTAATCAACGTGTTTACACAAGAAATTAAAAGGGAAAACTGGGACAAAACAGTCAAATGTTCTCTTGTATACCCGTTACATAAACCATATGGAGACGAAATGTATTACAATGGAAAAATATATTCTAATAATCTTTAATGTATTGGTGGTTAGAGGTTATTGTGAGATTATATATAGATTTTTGTATCCCCTTCTGGTTTGAATCCAGCCTCAGCGAATCCCTATATCTGATGAAAATCTGAACTCTTGAACAGTGTTTTCTGCCCCTCCGTACCCATCTTTCTAGTCTAGAGGGAGAGTCTGCACAGCTGTGGTGTGCGTGCGTATGTGTTCGTAGTTCCCTGTGGCCAACTGAGTTGCTGTGGCCCCAACTTGTCACCTTTGAGCTCTGTTAAGAACCTGTGGATCCACTGAGCCACTTAAACCGAGTTTAGGTTTAGGGCATTGGCCTTGAGGCTAACCTAGCGCTACGGCTAGCCACTGCATACAGTCCCGCCTATGGACACTGACGCTAATGCTAGCCTAATGCTAACATTAGAGTTGTTAGGATTTAGTTCCCACGTAAAGGAGCTTGATCTTCAGCCAATGCTACGTGGTGACCTTTACCACCAGCTCCTCAAAGAGAAACCCAGGAACAACTCTGCTGTGGAGAAAATGAAGGGAGAGAGCAAAGAGAGCTAGCTATACTTACAATGACGGGGATGGTGGAAGCTCTGCAGAGGATCTGTTTGACCAGGCGGTATCTGTCATACAGGGGCTTCATGATCTGTCTCTCAGTCTTGGTAACCTAGAGAAGAGGCAGAGAGAAAAGGGAAAGGCACATTGTTAGCAATAGCACACCGCTAGTTAGCTAGCATTAGCACTCCCCTGTGGTGCTACAATAGCACACCGCTAGTTAGCTAGCATTAGCACTCCCCTGTGGTGCTACAATAGCACTCTGCTAGCTAGGGCTGACACACAACAACATGCAAGGTAACAGATTCCATCCCCATCAATTCAAATCCAATGTTTTTTTTAGTACCTCTGAGGACAACTGGCCATAAACTAGGATAGAAAGTCACACAGGGAAGGCTATGGGTGTCAGAAAGGACACCTTTCCACCACTTTCTGATAAACAACATTAACAAGGATTAGCCCTTGCAATTAGTCCAATCAAAAAGGGATTCCATGTCGATTCCTTTACAGGTAAATTAAGACGTTAGCTGGCTTCTCGTCCTTCAGCCATTGTCGACGCTGAGACAACAATACTCCTCACAGCTGTCTAAAGACGTTTGGTCTGCCAATAACGATATATTGCAGTGCAGAAGGTCATGTTTTCATTGGTATTTCATCCTTTTAATAATGTATTGTTGTATCTGGGTCTCTATGGCTGCATTTATACCAGCAGACATATTCTAATATTTGTTTCATGAATCGATCTTTTGACCAACCAGATCAGCTCTTAAAAAGGTCTGCTGTGAAAAGATCTTATGTAAATTGGTCAGAAGACCAATTAGTGGAAAGAATATCAGAAAATGGCTGCCTGTGTAAATGCAGCCAACGTTGTATCTAGGTTGCATGAAAAGATTGCATAGTTCAAAGTACACATCTGTGTGCACACATTCTTCACTCTACACACACAAACAGCTTGGTTCAAGACATTATTCACTCTTCAGTTGTGATCTAGGTCAGGTTTTCCACTGGACAGAGACTGATTTAATGCATTTGTTTGATTTTTTTTAGCTATCAGTTACTGTTCAGGCAGATTTGTGGGCTATCTAGAAGGCTCTATGAAATAGTTTTTGGGGGAGGCAGAAAAGGGACAGTGGACAAGACACTCACTGGTCTACCGTGGATGCCTTCGTAGTACAGGAGAGCCTTCTGTAAGGCCACCTTCTCAGCGCCAATCTGATCCCGGGTCATATCCTATCAGAGGAGGAAGACACTGTTAGTTAGCCTTTAGCCGTTAACCATTAGCATTTAGCTATTAACAGTGGTCCGGCATGTACAATAAGCGGCGAGGCGGCTCCTATCTCACCTTGACGTCCTCGGGCCGCCCCACCTCGTCCCTCTTCTCCTGCAGCTTGTTCTGGACGCCCTCCAGGGTGTTCTCTACCGGGGGCTTGGGCGCCTTCTCCTGTTGGGGCTTCTTCTCCAGCTGGGAGCCGAAGCTCTTGGGCAGGGTGTTGCTGCGCTGGCGGGTCAGCGGAGGGAGGTCCTCCTCAGACTTGTGGAGCTTGTGCTCTTTCAGGTCTTTGCGGAGCTTGGCCAGTTCATTCATCCACTTCAGGACCTCTGGGTTGTCAGCCTTGTCACTGTGTGAGGGCTGTAAACAACAACATGATTTCTATTAATACACAAACAGCAGCAGTGGGTAGTTTGACGTCTTCCCACAACATCTTGACTTTATCAGTTGACCCCATTCCTGACACTCCTCCCATCAGCTGAGTCTCATTATGAACTCTCTAATCGTGTTTACTTTGAAGGAAGCCAGTCGTGTCTTATAAATGTAATTTTATATTTCTGTGCATTTCTTTGGATGCCTTGCTATATCTCCTAATAAGCTTGTTGTGCTGCCCTGCTTTCTCTGATATACTGTAGCTACTTTAGAAATCAATCAGAAAGTGTCTCACTCATTTTTCCTTGCTGTCCAATGTTTCAGCTACAGAGGGGCCACTATTTACCCTGTATTTGCGCTCCTCCTCAAACTTCTCCTCGTACTTGTGGATCTTCCTCTTGAGACCGTGGATCTTCTTGGAGAGCTGGGCTGAGGTCAGCTCTTGCTGGTCGTCGTCACCGCAGGAGCCCAGAGAGGAACTCCTCCTCCGACTGCAGGATAGAGACACAGCCATAGAAATAGAAGGACTGCCTGTTGCTATGGACACAGAGTCACGTTGGACGTATGCACACGCCTTCCCTCTAAAAACACACAGTCTGATGGCCACCCATTGTAATAAATAAATAAAAAATACATGCATGAACACACATTATTTGACTCCCATATCTTGCAAATAAAACCGCTGTCTACTATAATTCTCTTCGTCTTAGATGTTGAGTTTACAATTGCAACGTTTGATTGCGAATTTTCCAGACAAGTGTTTGCACTGCAAGTGATAAAGCAGATAAAGGCGCTATACATATACCGCAGTATAGTTGTGACTAAATTATAATTACATTTTACTGCTGTAACGTTCATAGCTAACTCGACTTGTAAAATGCCATTTTTTATAATAGTAAGTACTAGGATTTCCTTAGATATTGTAACTATATACCAGCTGTCTAATACTGACCAACGACCTGAGTTTGTTTACAAAAAATGGTCACCCCGATAATAATTCATAAATACACAAAAACAGTCACACACACTCAGTCACACAAACAAACCTACACACACACACACACTACTCGTCCCCAAAGTCAACAGTACTGTAAATCCATGTTGGTTCCTCACCTGGCAAAGGAGTGTGTATTGGGTGGCGAGGGTGGCACCTCGGTGTCATCTATGTACTGCTGACAATGACCATAGGCGTGGAAACGGGGGGACAGCATGGGGTCGCTGTCCTCTTCAATCAGCTGGCGAATCAGGCGGCCCCCCACTTGGGGCGAAATGCACGCCTCCTCGCTGTCCATGCTCTCCCGTTGCCACGACGAGTAGGCTGGGACTGGCTCTGTGGAACACACAGAAAATAACACAGGTTAGGGGCGACCGGTGGTTAGACTAGTAACCGAAAGGTCGCAAGATCAAATCCCCGAGCTGACGAGGTAAAAATCTGGTCGTTCTGCCCCTGAACAAGGCAGTTAACCCACTGTTCTTAGGCTGTCGTTGAAAATAAGAATTTGTTCTTAACTGACTTGCCTAGTTAAATAAAGGTTAAAAATGTAAATTAAAGATGGATAATGTCAGAACCTCCATGAAAACACACACACTAAAAGTGGTTAGACTACCATGGACCGCTCCAAAACACACTGCACACATTGATATCCCAAGGCTTTGTAGTCCAAAAGGTGATGCAATTTTTAAAAAAAAGGAAAGTGACAAAAAACTGCACTGCACACACATCACCATGGGCAGGGATGAGGGAGTGACCTGTGGAACTTGGCAGGCTCTACCAGCAGTCGACAAACACTGGCTTATCTCTCGCTCAAACACAGCTAGAGCTCAACATGGGCCCTGCTTGGCTGCAACATCTGAACTGCAAACACCACTAAACATAGACAAAGTGTAGTCTAAGTAGAACACAGCAAAATAACGGCTTGCCTATCTGATTGTCGTCTCAAGGGATGAGGCAAGCAGTAAGCAAGCGGGAATCCAACTGATTGGATCCAAATGAATCAACCCCCACTTTAAGTCTAAACATGGCGGTCGCTCGTCACCTCGGCAACACCTTCTTGGCACCCGCATCTGAGCGCCCTAAAGGTCACTGCGGCATTGCATGATGAAGCTGTTCACTAAAACTTTCACCACTAACTAATGGCTTACAGACCCATTTGTCTGTTTTCCAGGCTGGTTGTCCCAGCCCCTGGCCTCAGTTCAGCCCCAGCCAGAGTCCACTCCGACTCGCCGATAATTACACTGTGGTGAAAATAACCATGCAGATGTCTCTGCCGATCCCAATCACAAGCTATAAATAAATTGGACTGCTCTTTGATGCCTCTGGTTGGGATAATGCAGGAGCCATGGCCTCTCTGGTAGAGGAATGGAACTGCTGCGACTCCAGAGTTAGCCTTGTACCATATCGGTTTGTGATGTCTTCACATTTCCTGTGGCCGTTGTCATCAATTTGCAAGACAGCGCAATCAGATATGGGACCAGAATACGGAGAGTGACTGGCATAGGAAGAATATTGTTGGGCTGTGTATGTGAGAGAGAGAGAGAAAGAAAGACCACGGCATTGTACCCACAGCGGGAGTTGTACTGTATCACAGATCAGTGAAACACACAGGCTGTTGTTGCTAGGAGAGGAGGGAAGGTTTCATTTCAGATAGCCTAAGCCACCACCACACAACAGCATTGTAAATACAAAACTCAGCCAAGGATTGTTCTACTGCACGTGCGTTTGTGTGGACGTGAGAGAAACCACTATTGTACCACAGGAAAAAGGAGACCATGTAGGCTACACTGCACACTGGAGAGGTAACATAGCCAGAAGGGAAGGTGAGAGCAATAACAACGTCAGGTTTCCATATCACCAATGTAAACATTTAGAAACATCAGAATTCAGTAATCACTCTGAACACATGCACACCCATGTGCACACACACACCCTGTAGCTGCACATGCATGTTTTTCTAAGAAGGTGGGTGGATAGGGACTCATATGGGAAGTGATTTGGGTTCGAATTTCCAAATTTAAAAAAGCACTTTTTTGTTGGTTTAACATATCTCGAAATTGATAGATAAACGCTTAATTTGCCATTTGTGTCACTTCAAAATGACATTTTTACCAATAGTAGTCCTACAACATTTTTGTTTAGAAATTGCAGGTCGAATTTCCCAGGTAAATGTTGACGCATATTGATATTCTCTCGCGCACATAGGCCTATCTGCTGGTCGTCATTAGTTACCACTGTAGCCGATTTTGACTTTGTGGTTGTGATAACTAGTGGAAACCCTATCCGTTCCTCTGATCCATCCGACTACAGCAACAATACAAATATCTACTGTATGTCCCGATATTATAAACGAGTTGAGTTATACAGAATAAAAATAGTGGCATCTTTAGCTGACAAATGCATGTAACGGTAAATATTGGCTCCTGGTTGTCGGTCCGTCTTATCCGTTTGTGCTACAGCTGATGACGCGCAGCAGCACATATTTGAAAACATTGTAACAAAGTTGCTTTCATGTTGCCTTCTTGAGTTTCTGAATTAAAGGAATTGTGTGCGATTTTCATTCACTAAGGGATTGAGAATATGTTCCTATAGTGTGTGGCCTAACACTTGGTATCTGGACCGTGTTACAGGGTATACAGGGTGCGTTCGTAAATTAACTTTAGAGTGCCAGAATGCACTCGTAGTGTGCTCTGGACGTTCGTTAATTCAGAGCGTTTCGCACTCGGAGTGTTCAGATCGCACACTGGACGCTCTGGCCGAGGAGTGGGGTTGATCTGAGCGTTCTGACCTCACAACGGCAGTCAAACACCCACGCTAACTGGCTAAAGTTAGCTAGCTTGCTAGTTACTTCCAGACATAAATGAGAGAACACCTCATTCTGACATTTTTTTCGCCCTATCAGAGCTGGTTAGACTGAATTCCTGCTATCCGGAGCTTTGGTGACTAACTGTACTGCTGGCAACAATTTAATTACGATTTTAGTTTGACAACGTTTACTGACACCAGCCATATTCAACGAGTGTTGAGCGTTCATAAATGCATCAGTTATTCTGCGCTCTGGCAAACTCAGACGAGAGTGCTCTGAAATCAAGAGTAGATTGCCAGAGGGAATTTACGAAGGCACCCATAGACTCCTCACTCAGCACGACTAGTAGTGCATGCTGGACTGTAGACGGTAGATAATAATAATCACGAAAGCCAGCTAACGTTAGCTGTCTGCTGCTATAAGGCTAGTTGTTTAGCTGGCAAGCCAACGCGCATTGCTAGCAAATATGGAGAGTTTGCCGGAGTTAGCTGTCTACTATCATTTTTTTTTCGTCTTAGATGTTAGATGTTGAGTTTACAATTGCAACTTTTTGATTGCGAATTTTCCAGACGAGTATTTGCTCTGCAAGTGATAAAGCAGATAAAGGCGCTATACATATACCGCAGTATAGTTGTGACTAAATTATACTTACATTTTACTGCTGTAACGTTCATAGCTAACTCGACTTGTAAAATGCAATTTTTTATAATAGTAAGTACTAGGTTTTCCTTAGATATTGTAACTACATACCAGTAGCTGTCTAATACTGACAAACGATCTGAATTTGTTTACAAAAAAAAGGACAACTGTCACCCCGATAATAATTCATAAACACAAATTACATAACTGAGACTTAGGCTATGAAGTATGGCTCGGGTCATGGAGTTGCTGGCTTAGAAGGTACTTAGTGTGTGCGTGGTATGCTACTATAGGACTACGTGCGGTTTTACACGGTGTTTCAAGGCATGTCGGGACTGCCTGGGGCGCGGGAGCAGTAGCCTAGTCTCCCTAGGCAGAAGGTTGCCTCACACAATGTATCCAATCAACGCTGCTATGTATGGGTTTACTAGATGACAGTGAGCAGCAGGTCAACCTCTCAAACAATTCAACGTGTTTTAACCTATTATGTCAGCTTACACAGCCAAGCAGCCAATAGGGCATTCACCATGGCATTTCAAATGAGGTCTTTAAATCAACCAGCACAGCATCCAGCCCATTGTAGTTGAGGCATGCCATGCTGTCATGCCCCTAAAGGTTGGGATGTGATTGGTTGGGAGCAGAATAAGCCCAATCACTAGTGATGTTGCCATGCAGTAGTAAAAGGTCATGCAACAGGCATTTGGCCTTTTTCCTCTCTGTTCTGTGTCTCTAATGGGTTATTTGTATCAAGGCAAGACAAGTCCTGGTTCCATTGCCAGCCAGAATGCCACTTACCCTCATAATAACTCGACTGGAAAACACTTTTGAAATCAAGGAAAGGGGCGCTAAAGAATGGGGAATCTGGAGGACAGAGAAGAGATGGGATAGGGGCAGGGAGGGAGGGAGGAAAAGAGAAAAATAAGGTGATAAGAACAGACGAGATGGAGGGAGGAAAAGAAGATCAGATCCAGCCCGGTCACTCTGTTGCATGCGAACGGTGAAATGAGAATCATTGTGCATCATTCCCAATGACAGAGACATTACACAGTAGTAGACAAGTCCTCTACTCTAACTAGCTCTATGTATGTGGAGCTGGCACACAGCAAATATCTGCTCACCATGACTGTAGTTGGCACAGGCTGCACTGGGTAAAAAGTCTCATGTCACTGTACCATCCACCGTCCCAACCATCACTACCTCATCCATTCCTATTGCAACAACCTCATCTGTTTTCCTGCTTATCCCCTCTACAGGACACAGGTACTTACAAATACCTTACGCATAACAAAAACGCTCTTAGTCTCATGGCTCTATATTTAAAGGGGAGAGAAAGGACCTACTGCCAGACAAAAAGACTCCGAGCATCACTCAAGTTCACTGCTGTTTAATCCAACACTCAAAACCCAAGCTCTGACTAGCCCTGCTCTTCCTCTGGCTTCAAAAGATCCAAGCGTTCTGATTGCCTTGCCTGCGTCTAGGAGAAATGCTTCTTGTGATATGGGAACGCCATGTCACGGTCAATCATAAGCACTCCCCTGGGAGTTATAACTCTCAGTAGCTCAGAGGAGTCTAAAGCATTATGCTTTAGGTACCTCCTGTGGCATGGGATTCTGTTGTACCAGGTAACACACGGACTGTGACATCAAAACTGAACAAAGTCTATTTTTGTCCTCCCTCACCTCTCCTCATCCCTCCATTCCTGGCTGTGAGAGAACAACACCTGGTGATAACTCTCACTCTTTCTCCAGAAAACACACACTATGTGCGTGTGTAAACACACACACACACACGCTGCCTGCACTGCCAAAACCCCTAACACCAAACCCACATTGGCTGCAGCATAAGTTAGCATTTCTATGCAGACAGACACTACCTGAATATTTATCTGTCCATCACACTGACTGACTGCATAAGTTAGCATTTCTATGCAGACAGACACTACCTGAATATTTATCTGTCCATCACACTCACTTTGGAGCAAACAAGGACTAAGCACCAGGCTTACACTGTGCTCCTTAGCCGAATAGGACAAACATGTCTCAAGGCCTACCACTAGAGGGCGTCTGGGTGCTTTTTGCTCCGTTGGTACTGTACTGTACTAGAGACCACAATTCAAGACAAACAGTGCTGTTTGAGTTGGAAGAAATACTGAATCCAAAGGAAATGTTTGAACAATATTTTCCTTAAGGTGTGACCTATTTCCATTGGGGTTAGGCAGTTTGCGTTTGGCATGACTGCAGCCTGCACCGAGCAACCACGCAGGAAATTATTTAGTATCCAATGCTCATGTTACTATAAAAAATGGTGCCAATGCATGTCCCTTCAAGTCTGAAACTGCAAGTGGACTTCTAACAGGGAACTTGCCCTGTGCAAACAAACATAAGCAATCTAACAACTCTGCATTCAGTCTCACTAGTGTACAAAAACACACTTTTTCAAACTCCACCCACCTCCAACCTTTCTGTCGCAATCTCTCACAAAAACAATCAGACAAGTTGTGCAGCATCCAACAGCCTTTCCTTCCTGATACTCCAATCCCACTCAACAACATACTGCCAATAATTGTTGCACCATGGATTAAAAGCTTACAGAGAAACTAAACTAAAATATTTATTTTCTAATATCAAACTCTTTTCTGACATGGTTTAATCCCCCAAAATCCACTGTATTGCAGTTATTTAACAAAGACATGGAACATTTTGAATGGCTGCGAAAATCTCTCCAAGGTCCTTTTTGACTTACATTTCTTTCCCTCTAAAAAATAATAAGCAGACTTGCCCATGATAGACTAATGAATAATAGAATACCTCTGTCTATTTCTGTATAAACTATGCATGACCAATGAGATTCAATACCTTGGCGTGAATAAACAAATAGACACACTTCATTGCTTACATCCAATGCCATGTGGAGAGTTGAAATCCAACCTTAATGAACACACACACACACACTTATTGTTCCTAGGGTTAATCTAATCATGCAGACACACACACACACACACACACACACACCATACGCACTTAAAAAAACTAAACGCCAGGAGCGTTTGCAATATCAATGGGAAGACAATACATCCAGACCATATCAAACAAGATCAATGTCAATCCCTATAAGAAAAGATAAAACCTCAACGCCCCTTAAACAGTACAGTATTTTTCACCTGTAATCTTCCCCTTTAATGATTGTCGTTAGCAATCTGGAAGCTATTCACAACCCACAAACTGCCCAATAACTGCCAACCAAAAGGCAAAACATGCCAGCAGCATGTGCAAACCGTAATTACTCACTCTTTCACTCTTCAATAACTCATGGTAGCAGCATGGCAACACAATATTCTATGCTGTTCCCATCACTTGTAAACAAAAAAACTCCATTGTGGTCTGATGAAACAGGAGCTACATTTGTCAAAAAGGTTCAAAAAAGATCTGCTATCTAAACACAATATGCTGCGCCAAGCTGTGTACACAAGCACAACACCTTCAGTAATGGTGCAGCTTCTCCAGATATAGAAGCCGAGAGACTTTAAGAGCATCTGAGTCCATAACTCTTCTTGAAGACACAGAAGGAGCCACCACAACAAGGGGAGGAGGAGAGGGAGCAGGAGGGTTGCAGCTGCCACCCAGACACCCATGTGCTGCCTAGAAGGAAGGGGAGGACTGAGGGAGTGTGTGGAAGAGGGGAAGAAAGGCTGGGGGGGGGGATTGAAGATTTACCTCCCCAGTTGTTATCGTTGGTCAGCGCCGACAGGTCCAAGCGGGGTACGTCCTCGCCACATTCCTGGTCCGAACTCCGGCCGATGACCCCCCTCCTGTCGGCCGTTTCACAGCTACTAGGCAGCTCCTGGATCTTCATACTACTGAGTCGTGTCTGCACAACCACGGAGAGACACAAAACAACAAGGGCTGGGAGTGAGCATGCTCCTTAAGTTCAGCCATACACTGCCTCTGCCTGGCCCAGCCTACCACTGCCCTTGCAGGGGGGTGACAACACTCCTGATTGGTCCACCGGGCGTGTCTGTCTGTGTGTGTGTGTATATGAGGTTTTGCCCCTCCTCTTTTCCCTCTGGGTTCCCACCCCATATGCACTGATCCTTTGGAGTGGTTTGTCTCACAGTAGCCAGAGCAGAAGGGAGAGGGAGAAAAGGAGGAGGAAAAGAAGGAGGAGGGAGAGAAGGAGGTATGGCAAAGAAAAGCAAGCAGATTATTCGCCAGACGCCAGCACACAGGCAGAGATTTTTTTTCCCTCTCTTCTGCTGCAGAAAGACATCCTTGCCTTGGAGCATGGAGGAGTTCTCTCTTCCTCTTTGGGCTCTCGCCTTTCCTCCTCTCCTGTGCTCTCTTTCTCTATTGTTTTTCTTTCCCTCTTCCAAATCCCCCCCCCTCTCTCCCAATCATTTTCTACCCTCTTCACCTTCCCTCCCCCTTGTCTGCAAATACCATTATCTCTGTCGTTGTACCTCTGTCGTTGTACGTTGTATCTCTGTCGTTGTTAATCAAATACTCTTTCAACATCTCCCCCTGTTCTTAGCCCTTTTCAATGCACAACCAAATGGAAGCTTTTTGACCAAAGCACTCAAACATCCTATCAGATACCAGCCTAGCAGAACGTTAACAATCCCTCACCATTACCGAAAGTGAATTCAGATGGTGGGTCATGCAGGCAGGGCGTGCGTCCAAAACAGACAGGACTTTGTGCTAAACTGGGGGGGGGGCTCACTTCCCCTCTAGCCTCTGCCTAGGCGTGGGACAGAGTTATTTTAGGAACAGATCAGGGATTAAAACTGCCCCAGCCTCATAAATGCCACCTATAAAAGGAACTGCCATTGAGGGTGTTGTGTAACTGGGGGGGGGGGGGTGAAAGGTGAACGTTACTGTAATGCCAATGATAGGGAGTTATCAAGTGCTCTCAGCTGTTGATTGGCAAATAGCTTTGATGTGACTGATAGTTGGAATTTGTCCCAGTCACCCAGCTAGCCAACGCTGAGGACCATAGACCATGTAACAACACACATTTAAACACTCTGAATCTCAAAATCTAAATGTCCTTCCTTTTCACTCTTAATCTCACCTTTCCTACCCTTCAGTCAAGGAGCACACTATCATTGTTTACTAGGAAAGTGAATTGTGGCCACACAGTGTGTGTGTGTGTGTTTTGCAAACATGCGTGTAGCTGGAACACACACACTGTGTGTAACAGGACACCGTCAAAAGTAATCTAACCCTAGTTCTAAAAAAGCGAGTGACTCTCAGATTCAAAAGCACCTCATGTTACAGAACACAAGCAAACAAACACTTCAGAAGGAAAACAACTACTACTCAACCCCATAATCAATGACAACTCATTTAGGTTCATATGATTGATATGGGGCCATTACCAGGCTGTGAGGTCAAACAATAGAAACCTCTTGACTACATCTGAAGTTGTGAAGAAACAGCTGATTACCTTGAGATGGACTGGGGTCAAAGACGTCCAAAGAAGGACAACGCTGCTACAAAACGTGTGTTCTTTGCCCTCTCTTCCTTCAACTGTTTCAAAGCACACTACTTCTTACACAACAATTCACCCGATGTCATTTCTGCAATGCAGATCTCTTTCGGGCACTGAAACTAGTCCCCCTTGATACCACCAAACGGGTCATTGACATGCAAATTAGGACAATTTAATCAAATACTTTCAAAGCATCGCCCCCCCATTAGAGGTTATGCAGAGAAAGGACTAGAAATGTAATGTGATCAAATCACGTTTCACACATGGACGAGCTAATGATAGGTTTGACTCAATCTTTTTCAGTCACATTAATCATCATCCTTATTGCGGTTAATGATCACATTGCTGTAAGAATGACAATAAAAACAATATGATATATAGTAGCAGTCAAAAGTTTGGACACACCTATTCATCCGAGGTTTGTTCTTTATTTTTACTATTTTCTACATTGTAGAATAATAGTGAAGACATCAAAACTTAGGAAATAACACATATGGAATCCTGTAGTAACCAAAAAAGTGTAATATTTTATATTTGAGATTCTTCAAAGTAGCCACCCTTGAGTGTGCAAAGTTGTCTTCAAGGCAAAGGGTGGCTACTTTGAAGAATTTCAAATATAAAATACATTTTTATTTGTTTAACACTTTTTTATGGTTACTACATGATTCCATATGTGTTATTTCGTAGTTTTGATGTCTTCACTATTATTGTACAATGTAGAAAATAGTAAAAATAAAGAAAAACCCTTGAATGAGTAGGTGTGTCCAAACTTTTGACTGGTACTGTATATATACACTGTATTACTTTTTTTAAAAAGTATTAATGTACCATCACAGTAGTCATTTTCAGCAAATGTTTCTATCAACAAGTCTCTGGATAATACTACACACAACAGAAATATAAACATCTGTATACAGTCCCTATCATTTCAGGATTAACCCAGACTCACTAGAAGACAGAACAGCTTAACCGCGGCGACCACTACCCTGGCTGTAAATATCACTGCCACACTGACTGTACATAACCTACTGCACTATAATCCTTTGTCCTAGCACAACTCAACTACTGGTCACATTGCATCATCACTAGTCGCCCTGGGTAGAGTGATGCAGAGGGAGACCAGGGTACTAGCATTCAGCATTGCAGATAGAAATTGTATGAATAAATATAGCTAGTATGATTCCTTTACTCTAAATGTCAGTGAAAGATATCTGTTCTACTAAATATATTTCTATCTGAACGTTCCACAATGTTGTGCTCAGGCTTTGGGATTGGATTTGTCCCACAGTGGGTGTTCTTTCCATTGTTAATCTGTGTGTTAGGGGTTTTATAGACAGGCGACACACAAACACATGGTGGATTTAGGAGGATGAGGCTGGGGTGGTAATGACAGACACAGACAGGGTGGAGAGAAGGGGCTCGTCTGGGAGGGTAGCATCACATTGGATGAGGAGGCTTGATACACAGCCACAAGTGACACGTACGCTAGAACCCGCACACACACGAGCAATAACCCCCTTCACCCACATTTTTGTGATCCATTATTACTACAGTACAATCCTGAGATTTTCACAATATTATACAGATGCAAGAAATCAGAATCTCCACCAAGCAAGCGTCATGTTTTGTTGTGTTTGGAGGGGGTTGCTCAAATTGACATGCTGTCCAAGCATTCATCCAAACAAATAAGATCCCTTTGACAGTTGAAATGTCTTTTGCAGCAGGGTACTAAGCAGTACAGTCCTGTAGGCATTACAGCTAAAGACAAAAGAAAGACTTGTTTGTACAGTTACATTCCAGGTCCCATTGATCTGTACTGGTTTCAGTGGTCCATAACTGATGTGTGGAAGTCTTTAATCTCTTAAACCTGTCCTCACTCCCTGTACCTCCACTGGCCCTGGACTGTGTGTGAAGTATTGGGGACAGGGCTGAGAATGTGGACACACACACACACACGCACACATGCACGTACGCACGCACGCACGCACACGATGGAACAGTGAGCTCTAGAAGCCATTCTAGGTGTCATCAGGTTAAAGAGGCTCAGGCATGCCACACACTGATCCACTTCAGAGTGTGTGGTGACCGAGGCCACCACTCACCAAAGCCAAGGCTGTAAAAGACTCTGTCCAAAAAAACGTTTTATGACGGTGTGAAAGCCAAACAGGTCAAATGAACATGTTTCTCACATCTTTCACGTCGACTTGAGTTGCTTCTAGGATAACAAGCAACATACGGACAAAGAAGCTTCCATCGTGCAAATGACTGAAACACCAGAAGGCTGTCTTTGTTTTGAAGAACAGTAAACTTCAGTTACAGTTTAAACAGACAACATAAAACTGAGCTTCAACAATACCGTTAAAAATATGTTTTAAAACAACACATCTAGTCAAGATATCCATCTGCCTTTGGCTGCATCCCAAATTCCCTTCATAGTTCACTACTGTTGACCAGCGCCCCTAGGGAACACAGCCTCGGTCTTAGTAGACCGATCAAGAGCACTAATCTACTTAGTACACTAATTGGACCTGCTGTCAGTAGTACGCTCTGATGTCACTAGGTGCTGGGATCCCTCATGCCACCACCTCTGATCTGACACCAACAACCAGCAGAGAGGTTGGCACGAGGACGCCGTGCCACCATGCCAGGCACAGACTGCATCTCAGTGGGTGCAGCTTGTTCTGAGGTGGTGAATGTGGAGGAGGTGGAGACAGAGAATTGTGTCACTAAGAACCATCTGGACTGTGTGTGTGTGTGTGTGTGTGTGTGTACACAGTTCTGTTGTAGAGTCACATTAAGTGTTACAGATAAGCCTACTGTACTAGAAAGCAGATGGACCAGTAGATTACATAGGACTGTTTCCATCTGTATACCACCTTAGCAACTATGACCTTATCACTATGCTAAATAGCTTCAGCTGCTGCTGATGTTTTGAATAGCTACACAGTGCTTCACATTCTGAAGTGATACAGAGCTGCAGTGGAAAACGTTCACAGCATTTCCCATCAAGATGTGTGGATAAGTCGTTTTTTTGTGTGGATTTTCATTTAAGGAAAAGCTCAAACTTTGTTTTGTTTTTTTTCTACTTCTTTCCATATTGTGTCAATAGTAGTGATTCATTGTTGCTTAGCTGTCAATCTCTCCAAGGGATGTTTGCTTTTCCCCTAAAGAGAAGATGTTTGGCTGCAACATTTTGACTAGCAGAGATGTGGTAGTTCCACATTGCAGTGAGTGGACCAAAATAGTATCTGATTTATCTGCTCCAGTTGTTTATTGGTCAGGAACAAACTCTAGATGTTCCCTCAGACCCCTCCTATTCCCTCAGACCCCTCCTATTCCCTCAGACCCCTACACTCCCAAACAATCACCTAGTCTACTGAGAGACTCTGGCCCTATCTTCCGCAAGCAGTGTGAACACAGGAAGCCTAGGAGATCTAGCATGTACATGCAGGGAATTTCAGTGAAAGAGGAAGAGAGAGAGAGGAGATAGGAGAGGGAGAAGAGAGAGGAGTGTAAGAGAGAATAAAGAGAGAGACAGAAAGAGAGGAGAGAGAGCGAGAGAATAGAGAGAGAGTGTGAGAGAATAGAGAGAGAGAGACACTCAACTCACCCATGAAGGAGTCAGAAGACTGTGGTCCTTTCTTTGACTGTCATTTCTGATAAAGGGGTGAAAACATAGACATGTTGCGTCACCTTTCCTCATGTGAGAATCACACCCTAGCAAGGACACGGGTGCTTTCCACCCAGCCAGGAGCCCGTAGAACAGCGTGCCGAGTTGAGTTTAGGAAGGCTCTCTCGCCCCCTAACTCCCCAATGTCAGCGGCATTCTCTCAAGTCTATCAGATTAAAAACTTTGTTAAATAAATGTTGCCCGATAAAGACAGGTGCTGTGACACAATGGGACCAGGCCTCAGGGAGTCCGTCAGAGCCTTAGCAACACAACAATCCTTCTTTAAATAACGGTGTCACATTACCTTAGTACAGTGTTTCCCAAACTCGGTCCTCGGGACCCCAAGAGGTGCACGTTTAGTTTTTTAACCCGAGCACTACACAGCCGACGGTCAGTTGATTATCTCAATCAGCTGTGCAGTGCTAGGGCAAATCTAAAATGTGCCCCTCTTGGGGTCCCGAGGACCGAGTTTGAGAAACACTGCCTTAGTATCTAGATTAAGTAGTGAAAATGGTCGGTAATTAGCTACTTCTGTTGGAGAACTTTGCTATCTAAATTAACAGGTGAAAAATGGTCAGTAGTAGTTACAAGCATTTGAAAGGGGATTCAAATGTCACAATGCTTACCGGTTGTCTGATGACTCCATGTTGTTTGTCCCGGCTTCGTCATGTACTCTTGATATGCATTCTTTTAGCTGTATAAAATAGAATACATAACATTTTATTACTCTCTCCCTAATGGAGATTACGGTATGCATCAATGTGCAACGCTGATCCTGACATGCTTCCATCAGACATCTATGTCTGGAGCAAAAAATGTATTTCAGGGAAATTATGTTTGGAGAACATTTGACATAAACAGTGTGCCGAGACCCGGTTTATGCAATTACACAGGATTTGTTACTGTTTGCCTTGGCCATTCGATAAATAAAACACATATCAAATCTAGCAAAACATTTATATCACATTACTCATAAGTATCTATTTAAAAACATATTTCTCCAACCTGCGAGACCTCTCTTAACTATTGTCACAATAATCACAGAGAAAGAAAAGCTGAACGAGTCAAATCACCAGTTGGTTATAGAAACAGGTTCCAGAACAGGTGGTGGAGTGGGGTGGGTCACACCAACTAACGATGGGATATAGTGTACAGCGTGTACTGTTCTATGGGGCTGTGGTGTTCTGTACACTATGACACCTCCGGGACTAACCCTCTGGGAGGCTTTGTAGGGCCTTAATGACTCCCCATGGGCTTTGGGCACGCTCTGCTAGAGTGCCTACCAGATGTGGGTTCCAATGTTATTTGTTTTTGTTAAAGTAGATTCGGTGCACTTGATTGAGCTTGCTTGGAGCAACAGAAGTAATAGAACCGTCCCAAAAGTGCAAACCCCGACCGTCTAGCAGTATTCAAGAGAAAACAAATACTATTTGAGCCCAGGTCTTTTACAGTAGCTACCCTCCTGTTACATCAGCCAACCCCTCTGTCAGTCACTCCCTGTCCTGCCAGCCAAGGTCAAGACATCGCCACTACAGTATGTATGCCAGGATTTCAGGTGTCTTCTCATCTCTTACATAACACAGGTGTGTAATCTTAACCCGGCACAGTCAGAAGAGGACTGGCCACCCCTCCGAGCATGGTTCCTCTCGAGGTTTCTTCCTAGGTTCATGCCTTTCTAGGGAGTTTTTCCTAGCTACCGTGCTTCTACATCTGCATTGCTCAATCTTTGGGTCTTTAGACTGGGTTTCTGTATGAGCACTTTGTGACATCTGCTGATGTAAAAAGAAATACACTGATTGGTTGAGATGGCATGGAAAAGCCCCTAAAGGTCTAGCGATACCCTGTCTGCCCCTTTTTTTTTTAAACGTGAAGCAGTGGAATCTATTTTTGTCCCTGGGATAAGACACACGCTTCAGCCGACCTAGGCTATACATTAGCCTGGGATATTGATGAGACGAGTCTGTCTGTCGACGTAAATAATCGATCAACTTATATTCCTAGATGAGGAAGTGCCGCGACTACTTAAGAGTTAATGCAGTGAAGACAGCAGATTGGCCCTGTAACCAATATTACTGGGGCCTGAGCCTATTCCAGCACCGCCCAAAGTCTCAGTGACTTTGAACTAAGATACGTTCTCTGTATTAAGGGCCGTATCATTGGTGATGAGCCACGGGGCATGACTTACTACCCTTTAAGCTGTTGGCAGGCAACTGTTTGCTGACAAACGATTCTCTGCTGCATTTGATACATACCGAGGCTGCATCTCAATTAGCAATATTAAAATATTGTGGAACCTGGTTTAGTCCGCCAGCAGTTTGGAAGCATATTTCTGAGACAATGATGTAATGACTTGAGGTAGACAATCCCATACCCTCCAGCATAATGAGACAATTAAATAGGAAACATACTAAAATATGCCGTGAGGGCCTACATTTTGAATATCAAATTCAGCCTTCCAAGAGTCCAATATCATATTGCGACACACCTGAAATGGTATGTTTTCTTATTTTGCTATGCATTTATTTTGCACACATAGACAACGTCACTGAGGTCAGCAGTAATTACCTTAACTCCGAAACAAAACACTGTTCTGAACATGACGGTCTCGAACCCTGAACGACAAACAAGCCCTTGCTACACAACAACACAGTACATGTGTTCCTTCCTCTTCTTCAAAAGCAAATGCTAATTGAACCTCAGTGAACCTTGTTAACGCGCTGCCCTGCAATTTAGAGTGTTCCAGGGAGGGAGGTTGCCTCGCATTTAGCGAAGCGCTAGAGCACGCTGCCTGGCCTATCACGCGCCTCTTAAGCCTATGTAAGATTGATTAGGAATCCAGCCATTGGCGGCTATGCTGATGTTTATGCCAATGTTCTCTATCTACCTCCATCTCTCTGCTGTCCCCGATTTAGTAGTTCTTGTGAAACATCACCAATTACTCAGCAGTGACTCATAGCAGCCATTAAGAGTAGACAGGGTTGGTGGTAAGCCAGACGTCACACCAGCGAAGTGAAAAACACCACAGTGAGTGGAGTAGACCTTGTCTGCATCACAATGTTTTGTGGGAGAAGAAGAGGGAGGATTATGAGAACCATGGCCAGGCCAGGGAACTTAAAGGGTCAGGTTGCTCTTTGGGAGTATTAAACATGACACTATGAAAATAAATGATGAGCGATGCACCGCAAAATAAGCAAACAAGTTTGCTTCAGAGATTTGGTAAACAGGAAGTAATTGTCTTAGATGTGCTGTTTTGAATGTTTGACCTCCACCTGAATTCAACAAGGGACCTGCATGACATGGCAACAATAGACACACATCTGCAATGAGAAGGAGCGAGAGAGACTGAGAAAGAAAGAGAGGAGGAGAGAGAGTGACTTACCGCGTGGGGGTCCTGGTTGTCACTAAGCTGGCCAAGCGTGGGGCTCTGGTGGCAGTGTTTAGGCTTCCTGGGTCTGGGGCCCTCGTGGTGGAGCCCTCTCTGGCTAGTCTGGTAGTCCCTCCAGACTCCTTCCTCACCCACGCTGACGCCACAGCTGATAGTTCTGCTAACGCTGCCGGCCGCTGGGATGTTCTCCTTGTTGATGTCTCCTTCCCCCAGAGACGAGGATCTGTTTTCAAATGGAGAGAAAGGAAAGAAGAGGAGGAATCAAACTGACACTCTCCCTTTCTCTCTCTGTAACAAAGCGGCCTGGGTTACAAATGACAAGGTCATCGTACTTATACCTTGTACCCAGGCTAACGCCATGTTTAGAATGTGCGCTAATTCTATTTACAGAGTACAGTGGACTTGTCTTATTGACGTTGTATGGTGGGGTGGCTGCACTAATGTAGCCCGCTAATCCATGTTTTCACTGCTTCTCCAGGCTCCATCAACAAAGATTAGCTTGGTAGCACAAGGACCCCAGACTCCATGATAACCCCAATGGACATGACCACTAGAGGCGAGGCCATTGGAAGCATAGAGTTTGAATTACTAGAATTGACATCGGATCATAATAAGTCTCCCAGTGATATTGGTCAATCCAATGGTGGAAACTGCCATTGTTGATGCCTAGAACTCTGAGAATGTCACTCTGTTCGCAACAATTCACAAAGGATGCCAATGACCAAATATACCAATCAACAACAATAAAGGCAGATCCTACAACAACTGGGTGAGACAAATGTCCTATGTAAGGATTCATTCTATGGTCCATACCTGCTCCTGTCCCGGTGTCTCTGAGCCTCTTCCTGCTCCCTCTGGTGCCGACGTCTCTGCCGTGCCGTCGGGGTTACCACGGGCGACGAGGAGCACCCGGTCCACTCGGAATCCTCCGTCGTACTTTGACCTCCTCCGCACATGTGCACATCGAAGAGATGCTGCTCCACTGCCGACCTGATGGTCCTCTCCAGAACACTAGAGAGAGAGATGGAGAGAGAGAGCAGAGGGAGAAAGAGAGCGAATGAGAGAGAGAAATAGAGGGAGAGAGGATGTTATTGAGAAATACGATATGCACCAGACAAAGCTTCTTCCGCAGCTGTCATTGAAATGACTGAAATAACTATGCTGCATGGTCACCACTATGTCCTCCTGAAACTGTTCACTGTAGTGAGTATATAATATAACTATGCTGCATGGTCACCACTATGTCCTCATGGAACTGTTCACTGTAGTGAGTATATAATATAACTATGCTGCATGGTCACCACTATGTCCTCCTGGAACTGTTCATCGTAGTGAGTATATAATATAACTATGTCCTCCTGGAACTGTTCACCGTAGTCAGTATATAATATAACTATGCTGCATGGTCCCCCCTATGTCCTCCTGGAACTGTTCATCGTAGTGAGTATATAATATAACTATGCTGCATGGTCCCCCCTATGTCCTCCTGGAACTGTTCACCGTAGTGAGTATATAATATAACTATGTCCTCCTGGAACTGTTCAGATGAGATGCTGCATGGTCACCACTATGCTGTGGAACTGTTCATCTTAGTGAGTATAAGAAAATAGTCCTCCTGAAAGAGAGTAGAAATAAACTATGTGAAATGGAGAGGAGAGAGAAAATGGTCAGTGAGTGAGAGAAAGAAAGAAAGAAAGAAAGAGAGAGAAGGGAGAGAAAGAAAGAAAGAAAGAGAGAAGAGAGAAAGAGAGAAAGAGAGAGAAAGAAAGAGAGAGCATGTTTTAAGACAGCAGAGAGACAGGTGGTCTAACCAGGCAGTCCTCACAGGCCCCAAGGCTCTGTAGCTGACCACAGGCAGTCCTAACAGGCCCCAAGGCTCTGTAGCTGACCACAGGCAGCCCTCACAGGCCCCAAGGCTCTGTAGCTGACCACAGGCAGTCCTCACAGGCCCCAAGGCTCTGTAGCTGACCACAGGCAGCCCTCACAGGCCCCAAGGCTCTGTAGCTGACCACAGGCAGCCCTCACAGGCCCCAAGGCTCTGTAGCTGACCACAGGCAGCCCTCACAGGCCCCAAGGCTCTGTAGCTGACCACAGGCAGCCAGGGTGTGTGTGTTATGTATGTACATGTGTCTGTGTGTGTGTGTGTGTGCGCGAGTGTGTCAAAACGTCAGCCGTATTCAGCTCCTAAGGAGGCCCTCTGGGAGCAAAGTGGCTGGCTGCCATGGTGACCGGTAAGCTGTGATCGCACGTCTCCCCCTTAATATTAGTCTATTGTTACACACGCACGTGCACACAGACACGCACACACACCTAATGAAGAGGCCATGACAGGCCTTACATACAGTGAGTGACAGCAGATTGCCAGCTCCTCTCTCGTCTGACGTGTCTGTGTGTGTCAGTTTGTGTGGTGTGTGTGTGTTTGTGTGAGTGCGTCTGCTAGACCAGGTGATAGTGATATGGCCTACTACCACCTTCCCTTAAGAGATAGCATGCAGTGTCAGCACAACTATTGAGGCCAGGCGTACAAGGTGATTTTTCAGTTCAACAAAAACATGAATATAGGTCGTTACTAATGGCTTTTGGCACCATACTCTAGACACAGTATCTTACTAAATATGAATATTACATCTTATTAATACAAATCTAGAATACACTCCTCAATCCATTTCAATGTCAATAGGAGGCTATTTGAGCTCCAACAGTACCAGGAAAGACCAGAGGAATTCACAGAAATACACACAAGCATGACTTCCTTCCTTCAGCTTGTGTGTGGGGGTACTGAGCACCCAACAATACACAATATTCTCCTTACATCTCATCCATCAGCATCAGTGTTGACAGTGATAGCGTGTGTGTGTGTGTGTGTGTGTGTGTGTGTGTGGGGCCAAGGTGAGGATGGACAAATGAGAGAGCTGATGGAGGAGAGATCAGAGTAATTATATGGGATTAATACAGTGATTCTAGAACATAGATGAAAAGTGTGTGTGTACGGTGTTAGTGTGTAAACAGAGCATAAAACAATGAACAGTCACATCAAACAAGAGATTAATTGAAGCCAAGCTTATCGCTTTTCTGATTATCGCGAGGTAATTCTGATGACTTTTCAAAATGTGTACAATCAACAGAATTTTTAGTCCGGCATGTTCTATTCTCGTTCAGTTCTAGCCAAAGGTTTTATTTTAAAACTGGGCTAACGGTAAATGTCGCAATGTCCCGAAAATAATTGACTAAAATGGATGACACTGTCAGTGTTGAAAAGCCAAATATACATCTGGTACCAAATGCTAGGGGTTAAAATAACTAACATGTATTAATGTGTCACCAAGATGTTATGGCCCATAATGTGTCACCAAGATGTTCGACACCGTAATATTTTGAAAGGTTAAAATGAATCAATCAAATGTATTTATAAAGCCCTTTTTACATGAGCAGATGTCACAAAGTGCTTGTACAAACAAAAATAACTTCATATGTCACGAGGTACTATGGGTCATTTTGACACCAAAATATAAAACGCAAAGTGTTAGTCCAATGTTTCACAAGCCGAAATAAAAGATCCCAGAAATCTCCCATACGCACAACAAGTTTATTTCTCAAATTTTGTGCACAAATTTCTTTACATCCCTGTTAGTGAGCACTTATCCTTTGCCAAGATAATCCATCCACCTGACAGGTGTAGCATACCAAGAAGCTGATTAAACGGCATGATCATTACACAGGTGCACCTTGTGCTGGGGACAATAAAAGGCCACTCTAAAAAGTATTGTCACACAACACTGCAGATGTTTAAAGTTTTGTGGGAGCGTGCAATTGGCATGCTGACTGCAGAAATGTCCAGCAGAGCTGTTGCCAGAGAATTGAATGTTCATTTCTCTACCATAAGACGCGTCCTACGTTGTCTTAGCGTTTTAGAGAATTTGGCAATTCGTCCAACGGGCCTGAAACGCAGACCACGCGTAACCATGGCAGGACCTCCACATCTGGCTTCTTCACCTGCGGGATCATCTGAGATCAGCCACCCGGACAGCTGATGAAACTGTGGGTTTGCACAACCAAAGAATTTCTGCACAAACTATCAGAAACCGTCTCAGGGAAGCTTATGTGAGTGTTCGTCGTCCTAACCAGGGTCTTGACCTGACTGCAGTTCAGCATCTTAACTGACTTTAGTGGGCAAATGCTCACCTTCAATGGCTTAAACATGTTTAAGACAAGGGAAGGAACCTTAATGAATAAAGTCAAGGTCACCATTAGAGGGAGACATCATTTGGATATCCTAGTTACCTTGGGATGGGGTGAATCGTTAGGACTTAGTATTTATCAAACATATGGTAATAAGTACATAATAAGCATGTTATGACAGGTCTTTAATATTTAACCCTATTCATAATGCAAACGCTTCCAAGATGGACTATAAAGTTCTATTCTATTCTGTCTTCTGTCGCATCTTTTGGACAGTGCCATATTTATCCTGCAACAAGGGCAGCAGTCGTTAGCCTGTTTACATGCAACCTAAACCTCCCAATGTGAAGTCTCTAGTCTAGTGTAACAACCAGGAGACTGGGAATGCCAACCCCATGCCAAGTAGCCTCTGTCCGGGCACAGCAGCGGGCAAAAGGGGGGCAAGTACCGGTAGGCTACCAATCCATTCCAGGATATGACATCACTGTCTGGAAAGGGATTATATGTACCACTGAGTTTAGCTATTAAAACCTTCCGCCCACTCTAGACACGTACATGTAACAAGTCTGGAATGAGGTGAGGCTTGGGGAGCGTCTCAAATGGCACCCTATTCCCTATTTAGTGCACTACTTTTGACCAGGACCCATAGGGCTCTGGTCAAAAGTAGTGCACTAGGTAGGGAATAGGGTGCCATTTCGGATGCAGGCTTGGTGTGCAATGAATATGCCCTGTGGGTCGTGAACTGTCAAACAGTCGGCCCCTGGCCATGACCTTCCCTTACCGCAAGAGGAGCACACACGGTTCTCTTGACTGTCAACAGAATAAGAGACTGTGACTCAGGATCCAGAACCTCCATCTTAAAACAGAGACAAGAGAGAGATCCAAATCCAGGACTGAGAGCATTGTGATATCAAACACTTATTTCATGTTAGATAAGTAATGATTCATTTAGGTTCATTTAAAGTTTTTCCATCAGCTGGCAAGCCAACAACAAGAAGAAATAGAAATAGTAGCTATCATTATAACTAGGCCTTGGGTAGGTATCATTATAACTCAAAGCAAACCACAGGGTGGAATTGGAGTCATATAATCAACATGGTTACAATCATTGGAGACCTATTTGTGCTCCAATACTGTAGTCATGGTGACAGACCAAAGCACCACAACAAATGTCCTACTGGGGATCTACTTCCATGGCAGAGCGCTCCATCGTGTCTTTATGGAGATGAACTGGTGAGACGGTGAGGCTATAAGGTTGCATCCCAAACTACACCCAATTCCCTATATAGTGTCCTTGTCAAAAGTAGTGCACTATATAGGGAGTAGGGTGCCATTTGGGACGCTCCAGGTTACTTTTACTCTAGCTAACAAGTGAGTGAGTGAGTGAGTGAGAACGCTATGCTAAAAATGATATAGGAGTGGGTCAGAGGCACTAGAAGTGCTAACAGTCCATTAAAAGCTGTAATATATAATTATCATTGAAAGCAAGTCTAAGAAGCGGTAGATGTTCTATGTGCGCTATTTCTATGCTTCCCATGCTTAAGTTTAGTTTTTGCGTGTTTTACTTTTGGTTTTGTACACCAGCTGAAAGTACAATATTTTTGGTTATGGAAAATATATTTCACAGTGGGGTGGCAGGTAGCCTAGTGGTTAGAGCATTGGACTAGTAACCGAAAGGTTGCAAGATCGAATCCCTGAGCTGACAAGGTAAAAATCGGTCGTTCTGACCCTGAACAAGGCAGTTAACCCACTGTTCCTAGGCAGTCATTGAAAATAAGAATTTGCTCTTAACTGATTTGCCTAGTTAAATAAAGGAAAAAATATATATTTCACAGTGGTTTAGATGGTACAAAGATTGTGACAAAACCACCAAGTACAAACTGAAATTAAGCGAACTATTAGAATTTTAGCAACCAGGAAATGGCAGAGCGATTTCTGCATAGGGCACCTTTAAAGGAGTATTTGCAGTGTTATGTTTATAGTCTATGGGTCAGAGGGTGAATGTGATGTTCTAGAAGGAATGGGTGACCCATGTTAAGCTAACAGTCCAAGTGGTGGGCTACCAGGCAACAGGCATCTCCATGGAGCCACACATACAAACATTGATGCACACACACGTACACACTGACACTGACACTGACACACACACACAGGCAGTAAACGTAGAGGACAAAACTCCCAGTCACTCTACAGGGGGCTTGAAACAGACCAAACATTAAATGAGAACCTACACATCCAACTCAGTGTGTGTGTGCCCAACATATAGGGATTCAAAAGGAAATGAACGTCCTTTCAACTAATCCAGTATTACACCACAGTCACTTATTAGCCAGGATTTGATCACCATAGAAAGGATACATGGTTGAAAGGTGAGCTCTGTTTCTGACTGGGAAAGGATGAAGCTACCCTGTGGTACCCACGGTGTGTATGTGACGGAGAACAAGTAGACACTGGACTTATTACAAAGCATGACTCACTTAAGAAGGTTGCGTGAGGAAGAGAGAGAAGTACTGTGCAGGGTAGCACATAGCCTGCCTATCACAGGCTGTGTAGTGGTAAACATCAGTCACTGTGGTAATGTTTCTCCTCTGTAGTGTCAAGGTCTTTGGCATCAGGGGTGGACTGGGAACAGAAATCGTCCCTAGCATTTCTAACACACCGGCCCATATTTTTACTTGATACCCCCATACCGGCCCATTTTTATCCTCGAGGCCGCCACACTAGGCTTGGGCGATATACCGTTTATACCGTATACCGGAGTATTTGGAAATACTGGCTGTGCTATACCACTGCAAGAAACCTAAGATGTGTCAAATAAATGATATCCAGCTCAGGGCTCCAGCTATGCATTTGGTTTGCTAACTTGCTAGATGTCAAGATCAAGCTTCTTGGTTACAGCAGAGCCATTCAATCCCCTCCTGGGTCAAGATCCCTGTTGCCTAAATTGTTTTGTGCGTACCCAGTATGGTACAGAAACGGAAACCAGCCCATTTGTCCCTTGAGGGCACCGACAGGCCCACTGGGCTAAAAATGGACCAGCCCATCTGGCATTTGCCCGTAATGCCAGATGGCCAGTCCACCCCTGTTTGGCATCCTTCATCATCATATACATTATGGCCTCTGAGCCATCACCATCGATGAGCGAAATCATTGTGAAAATATCAGATGTATGCTACTGGTCACGGTCTTGAACACATAACTAGGTATATGTGAAGGATGAAACCTGTTTAGGGTACATTTCAAAGGAGAAAAGGCCGAATGAGGGTCTGTGCCAAGGCTTATGAACTTACTATAGAGTTCAGCAGGTACACTTGCATTCAATTTGCCTCAAAGTACCTGGTGAAGGCGGTAAAGTTGACGCGACTACAGTTTACAGTATCAGCCAAACAGGAAGTTAACAGGAAGTGATGCCATAAAATGTCATGGGGGGTGCCTGACAGGAGGGTGACTCATAGATCAGGTGTCAGAGCAGAATGATCCGGTTCAACCAGAAATTCCACTAAGAACCTTGTTCGTCTGATCTCACTGTATGGCAAGGTGTCAAAACCAGAACGATCCGGTTCCATTAAGAACCATGTTGGTCTGATGTCACTGTATGACAGGGTGTCAAAGCAGTTCATGATGGGTATATGTTTTGGTGAATATTTCCATCAAGTAGAGGTGTGACAATTGAGTGGATTGTCAAACTATGTTGGGAATCTGGTTCCGCACTATAGATGTTGTAACATGAAATGTTCTGTTATATGATAGATTTGTGTACCTATTTCTTCAGATACTTTGTCAATACAGTGATGCATCAATATCCAGATGTATGAAACAATGGGATGTACTGTATGACAATTGATCTCATTTGAGATGTTAAATTGTACAATTTCAGGAGTACAGTGTGTAGGCCCGTTGGAGAGGTCAATATCCAGAATGACCAGCGTGGTGACAATAAACAAAAAGGTGTCAGTCTCAACCAGGGTTGACAGAGATCCCTTCTCACTACTATACAAATCAGGGAAATGTTTTGGTTTTTACAGCTTTACGGGAAGTCTTGCTGGACCAGAGACCACGCGCTCACACTGCCACCATCATAACAACGACAGCTTGCATGTGCACAGCATGCCCCCTCCCTCCCCTCCTCTTTCTGGTGGGCCTATTGTTTCCTATGTTAATGCATTGAGATGGCATGAAATGCAGCGGATAGGCCCCATGACCCCACATCTCCATAATAACATCCTGTCGACCTCTTTTCTCAGGACAAAAACAAGACCAGGACCTACCTTATGTAGAAAGGAGATATGGGTCTGCTGTCTTCCTCTTGGGAGCTGAAATGCAAAAACAACAAAACAGTTAGGTTAGCCACTGTGGGGTGAGAGTGATGCAATATTACATATGAAGCACACTTTTTTCTCCTCCCTTTCTCTGCACCTCAGTGGTTTTTTTAGGGGACAGAATGTCCTTTTGTCTCTGGAACAATAGCCACCTAATGCTCCAGTCAGTTCAGTACATTTTGTTAAAGCTTGTCTCTGGGAATTATTAAAGCGACAGTTGAAGGGCCGTGTGTGCCCTCCTCTGGTATAGCTCTGCCGGGGCCTGGGCCAATAGTTACACATGACAGAAATGATGCAACAAGAACGGGAAATTCTTAATGTGGAGATTGCTTAACATGTACATATCCTGAAAAATACTTTAACCTGCCGAGGGCCTTACTACCCTAAACATCACATAGCCTACAGAAGCATGTGTGATTAACATAGTGTATCAAATTGCTGCAAAAAGGCCTAAATATTGCCACGGAAAGGGTTACATAGCCTTCATAAGGAAGCCAAACCTCAATCACCAGTGCCATTTTCTCATAACCATGGGGTACAGTACATGAAAGTTGGCAATTGTGCCAATAAACAACAGCTAATACTGTCTAATCATGGGTTGTAAATAGGGTTAGACACTTTTGAAATTAAACAATAGACTCACTAATACACACAAGACTGAATTGTGGTTAAATGGGCCATGGAGAAAATATTTGGACTGTGTTTTTGGGTACGTGCAGTAGCTCCAGTAGTCTAACGGTAAGGAGGGTGTGAGTATGTCACCGTCTAGGGCTGAGAGGGGAGAACATACCACTGGTTTAGCTGCCCGGGGTGTAAAGGCCGAACACCGTACCAAGTTCAAAACAGAGGATTTAGGTTTCAGTTTGTCGGGAACCCGAAATGGGCCGAAGTTCATTCAACTTCAAAAGCTTACCATATCACATGATCTGGCCTCTATCTTGAAGAATTCTGAATGAGTGTGTGTATGTGAGATTTTTTTCTTCCCTTACCTCCTCTAATACAACCTACGTACATAGTCTATGAAATCCCCCTTCCGGATCAAGGTACCAAGAGCACCTCACAACAGCATTTCACAATTTGTACGTATTGCTAGTGGAAGCCAGCCGAGAAATGTTTCCCTATACTTAGGCCGTGTTAAACAGTCTGGCAAGCGTATTAAAATAATGTGTGCCGTCACGAATTGTTGCAAACGGAAATCCTGCTTACCCACTAACTTACTTAAGGAATAACAAGTGGCTCTGTTGAGGAGACTTAATCCTCGCAGAGGTGACAGAAAACTAGCAAACAACTTGGCCAGGCTGGAAACACTCCACCATTTTGTAGACAAATAAATCATCTTTATTTAATACAACACATTTTTACCATAGTGCTCTATTGACCAGGTTGTTTAAATAATGGTTTCTCAATACCCTATACCAGTATAAGGACAATTTGTTTGACACTACCATTTTCACATTTGACCCATTGGTCATATTCAAGCTCACAGAATTAATTTCAGGTTCATAGCCTTGCATTATTATATGGATGTGACTACTAGCCTGGAATCTAAACTTTGGTTGAAACTGAGCCATATTCCGTTTGGGTTCCAGTCCAGGTGACTCCATGTCCAAAAGGAGGATCTTACTGGAGTATACGTTCTCCTGATTGGAGGTCAGTGTTCCAGCCCTCCTCCCCTTCTCCTCTGCGCCCGCCAGGCTTCTTCCACACTACTTTAATAAGGACGATAAACCAGAGCCTGCTTCACGGTCCATTCTTAGAATGTTTGGAGAATAGAACCTGCAGTGTACCAAACCTAAAAAGCTTGGACCGGTTACCTACTTGAGCCCCTATTGGTGTACACTCTTTTAACCCAAGTTACAGACGGTACATTCCACCATAGACCAAGGTGTTAAGGGAATGCTACCATAAACCCATCACGCTTCAGAGATTACCACATTTTTGCCAAAGGGGCAATGGGGGAACATGCTGGAACTGTGGAGAGAAAAGTAGCCAATTGTGAATGAGCAATATGGTTTGTAGGCAGCTTTCCTTCTCAACCAGTAAATCAGTTTTCAATGCATTTCTAGCATAATTCTAGATTAATGAAAGGGAACAGCTGGAGAGAGCACAGTGATATGCTCATATGATCATCCAGATTCATTATGTTGAGAGGTACCAATGACCTTGACCTGTAGTTGTACTGTAATTGACCAGTGTCAGCTCTTCACGTTGACATTATGGCCATAAACCAGGTCAACGGGGTTAAATCACCATGGCAGCAGGAACATGGCGACTTCCTCTTACTAAGCTACACTGAACAAAAATATAAAACGCAACATGCAACAATTTCAACGATTTTACTGAGTTACAGTTCATATAAGGAAATCAGTTCATTGAAATAAATTAGGCCATTACTATGTTGGTCACAGATACCTTTAAAAAAAGGTAGGGGCGTGGATCAGAAAACCAGTCAGTATCTGGTGTGACCACCATTTGCCTCATGCAGCGCGACACATCTCCTTCGGATAGAGTTGATCAGGCTGTTGATTGTGGCCTGTGGAATGTTGTCCCACTCCTCTTCAATGGCTGTGCAAAGTTGTTGGATATTGGCGGGAATTGGAACACGCCGTCATACCCATCGATCCAGAGCATCCCAAACATGCTCAATGAGTGACATGTCTTGTGTGTATGCAATTCAGCTTTCATGAACTGTGTACAGATCTTTGATAAATGGGTCTGTGCATTATCATGCTGAAACATGAGGTGATGGTGGCAGATGAATGGCATGACAATGGGCCACAGGTTCTCGTCACCGTATCTCTGTGTATTCAAATTCCCATTGATAAAATGCAATCGTGTTTGTTGTCCGTAGCTTGTCTGCCCATACTATAACCCCACCGCCACCATGGGGCACTCTGTTCACAGTGTTGACATCAGCAAACCGCTCACCAACATGATGCCATACACGCTGATGTGATGGGCTGGCGTGGATAGACGTGGTCTGCGATTGTGAGGCCGGTTGGACGTACTGCCAAAATTCTCTAAAATGACGTTGGAGATGGCGTATGGTAGAGAAATTAACATTGAATACTCTGGCAACAGCTCTGGTGGACATTCCTGCAGTCAGCATGCCAACATGCATGTGTGAGACATCTGTGGCATTGTGCATGTCTATAATGATCATGCTGTTTAATCAGCTTCTTGATATGCCACACCTGTCAGGCGGATGGATTATCCTGGCAAAGGAGAAATGCTCACTAACAGGGATGTAAACAAACTGGTGCACAAAATCTGAGAGAAATAAGCTTTTTGTGCATATGACAAATTTCAAGGATATTTTATTTCAGCTCATGAAACATGGGACCAAAACTTTCCATGTTGCGTTTATATTTTTGTTCAGAGTAAATAGTAAATAATCAACACCAAAACACCAGCTGATAGCCTACTTGTAATAGCAGAAAATGGCCATCACATCGAGCGAAGGGTCAATGACAAACTTGGAAGTCAAACATGGCAGAAACCATGGCAACTAGCGTCTTCTTGACTAGTGCCATTGTAGTCTCATCTCTTCCTATACATTTCCAAACCCCCCTCCTAACCTATAGGCCGGTTCAGCAGCCAATAACATTTGAGCCAAGTCTCTGACCCTCTTCTCCTATTGGCTGCTCAGGAGCCAATGACACCTGTTTGAATCAGAATTGATATCCTCTCTCTCTTTTTCTGCAGATGGGGACCATTGTAGGAGTATCCTATAGGTTAGAGTGGTTGAGGACAGAACAGGTGCCAGCTACTAGGGTTTTCCCTCCTTAAATCCAAGCAGACTTGTTGGATGAGGCTCCCTGTTGGCCAACAATAACCTCCCCAGAGTGTCTGACACTCACACCAGTCCGTTACATTCCTCACCCAACCCCTCACACACACACACACACACACCCCAACCCGCTTTCAATGGATTTCTTTCTAAGAAAGATAATGGGTCACAAGTCAGTGAACCATGGCAACTACATAAAACAACCAGCATGTGCATGTAGCCTGTATCTAGAAGAGACCCTATGAGTGCCTACGTGATGTGACAGGTAGCCTAGCAGTTAAGAGCATTGGGCCAGTAACTGAAAGGTGGCTTTTTTTCAATCCCAGAGCCAACTAGGGGTGGGGAGTTCACATGCCTTTACTATGCTGGCTTGTGCTTCTGATTTGAGACATGAGGATGAATTGATAGGAGCCTTTGTAATGATGAAGCATCCATCCCGGTTGCTAGACAGGATCAATGTCTAAACCGTGCACAGACAGTGGGCAAACATTTCTTCACAGTCTCCTAGTGTTACCACGAGTTGATCTCTGATGATGCAATACCTCTATGTAGTATCCTAGTGTTCTCTGATGATGATGCAATACCTCTATGTCATATCCTAGGAAACCCACTGTAGTCTACTCTCAATGAGATGTGTGGCTGGTTTGTAGAAACGCAGGCAGGTACAATGTTAAACATACACATGTGGAGTTTGCATAGCAGTGCCACCGGCAAACTGGTATTTTCCAAACCGGTGAGAGGCTGACATGTAAAGTGAAGCCCTTATTCATGGCTCAAAACCTGCTTATATGCCGGTCATCTAAGCTGACAGGTGGAAAACGTAGCACAGTGAAGTGCAGACTAATCATCTGAATCAATTGATGGAAAATGTGTAATTGTAGTTCTTTTTTAAAGGGGAGATCTAATAAAGACTAGCATAGAAGGATGAAGAACAGAAGTAAAGAGGGGACAGAGAAGTAGAGGAGGGACCCAATAGGAGATATTCTAGCCCAGGGGTTACAATTTGACCCCAGAGAAATCTCAACTGATAACCTAAGTACGTATCTTCCAATGGCCTAGATCTCACAGCTCGAGATTTAACAAAATGCAGTTCAACACCACTAGCATTCTACCCATCTCTCAGTTGAAATCCAGTTTGATCCAGTTTGTCCCTGCTTAGTGCTGGATGCTGTACTGACACAGATACTAGCCTGACACATACCTATGGAAAGTAAGGGCAGCTTAATTGCACATGTATTTATATACAGTATTTATATACAGTTGTACATCCTATACTCCACTGAAAACATGAGGCAACTAGTAGGCTTTGGGTTCCTAGGCAGTAACGTATGAGTTTCCAAATAGGTCTGGCAATACTTCGCTAGCTATACCAGTCTGCTGAACTTTAGCTAAAAGGTCCGTCACATCATGTGACAGCAGCAATAGCAACACTGTACCAGTCAGCTATTAGCATAGCTACTAGCCTATTAGCATCCCAACAAGAGACAGGGTTGCTTATAAAGGCTACGAGGGTCTCCCTGTCACGCGATCCCCAAATCGGCCATCCGATACCCCAGACTAGGGTATTTTTACGGTATAATCCTTTAAGCCTCCGATAGATGTACTGTCCCTATGAAGTGCATGACGAGGAAAGCAGTTGCCACTCAATGGGAAAGCACCTGTTGCTATTGCTAGGGATAATTAGGTAATGATATTTATTTGACATTTATTTAGATGAAAATCTCTTTAGATGCACAATGTCATCTTCAAGAGTGTCCAAATGAAAATTAACTAAAACAAACCATACTTAGTAACAATAATAATATGGCAACTACTGTCCTTTAACAATAACATTGAAATAATAATAATAAATAATAATAGCAAAAAAAGCCCTGTAGAAAGTCCCATTTTACAACCTAAAAAGGAATAGTGTTGATTTGTCATAGGTTATCTGTCAAACATTTTACTAAAGTTGTGTCTTGTTGATACAAAAAAAAAAAAACACACTGTACAGTTGAAGTCGGAAGTTGACATACACTTACAGTGGGGAGAACAAGTATTTGATACACTGCCGATTTTGCAGGTTTTCCTACTTACAAAGCATGTAGAGGTCTGTCATTTTTATCATAGGTACACTTCAACTGTGAGAGACGGAATCTAGAGACAAAAATCCAGAAAATCACATTGTATGACTTTTAAGTAATTAATTTGCATTTTATTGCAAGACATAAGTATTTGATCACCTACCAACCAGTAAGAATTCCGGCTCTCACAGACCTGTTAGTTTTACACTGCCGTGCTACCTGTCCCAGACCTGCTGTTTTCAACTCTCTAAAGAGAGCAGAAGTGGTAGAGATACTCTTAATGATCGGCTATAAAAAGCCAACTGACATTTACTCCTGAGGTGCTGCACCCTCGACAACTACTGTGATTATTATTATTTGACCATGCTGGTCATTTATGAACATTTGAACATCTTGGCCATGTTCTGTTATAATCTCCACCCGGCACAGCCAGAAGAGGATTGGCCACCCCTCATAGCCTGGTTCCTCTCTAGGTTTCATCCTAGGTTTTGGTCTTTCTAGGGAGTTTTTCCTAGCCACGGTGCTTCTACACCTGCATTGCTTGCTGTTTGGGGTTTTAGGCTGGGTTTCTGTACAGCACTTTGAGATATCAGCTGATGTACGAAGGGCTATATAAATAAATTTGATTTGATTTTAATTTGACTGCCTTTAAACAGCTTGAAAAATTCCAGAAAATTATGTCATGGCTTTAGAAGCTTCTGATAGGCTAATTGACATCATTTGAGTCAATTGGAGGTGTACCTGTGGATGTATTTCAAGGCCTACCTTCAACCTCAGTGCCTCTTTGCTTGACATCATGGGAAAATCAAAAGAAATCAGCCAAGACCTCAGAAAAAACATTTGTAGACATCCACAAGTCTGGTTCATCCTTGGGAGCAATTTCCAAATGCCTGAAGGTACCACGTTCATCTGCACAAACAATAGCAAGCAAGTATAAACACCATGGGACCACGCAGCCGTAACACCGCTCAGGAAGGAGACGCGCTCTGTCTCCTAGAGATGAACATACCTTGGTGTGCGAAAAATGCAAATCAATCCCAGAACAACGGCAAAGGACCTTGTGAAGATGCTGGAGGAAACCGGTGCAAAAGTATCTATATCCACAGTAAAACGAGTCCTATATTGACATAAACTGAAAGGCCGCTCAGCAAGAAAGAAGCCCAAAAGAAACTCCAAAACCGCCATAAAAAAGCCAGACTACAGTTTGCAATCATACTTTTTGGAGGAATGTCCTCTGGTCTGATGAAACAAAAATAAAACTGTTTGGCCATAATGACCATCGTTATGTTTGGAGGAAAAAGGGGGAGGCTTGTAAGCCGAAGAACACCATCCCAACCGTGAAGCACGGGGGTGGCAGCATCATGTTGTGGGGGTGCTTTGCTTCAGGAGGGACTGGTGCACTTCACAAAATAGATGGCATCATGAGGCAGGAAAATGATGTGGATATATTGAAGCAACATCTCAAGACATCAGTCAGGAAGTTAAAAGCAAATGGGTCTTCCAAATGGGTCTTCCAAATGGGCAAAATTGACCCAAGTTAAACAATTTAAAGGCAATGCTACCAAATACTAGTTGAGTATGTAAACTTCTGACCCACTGGGAATGTGATGAAAGAAATAAAAGCTGAAATAAATCATTCGCGCTACTACTATTCTGACATTTCACATTTTTAAAATAAAGTGGTGATCCTAACTGACCTAAGACAGGGAATTTCTATTAGGAATAAAAGTCAGGAATTGTGAAAATGGAGTTTAAATGTATTTGGCTAAGGTCTATGTAAACTTCCGACTTCAACTGTATATACACTTCTTCTATTAAGGAGTATTGGGGGTATGGCCAGGCACTCCTAATGCATGTTTTCAAAGACAGTTTCAGGCTTTACCTGAAGGTATTTTTAGACAATATTATCTTATCTATTTAAAGGCAGTAAAAGACACAAAAAATACTGCAAAGTCCACCACTTCCACATATGCATTTATACTGTATGTGCGTGTGTTTGCGTGCATGCACACGTGTGCTCGTCTCCAGATCAACTACTAGAGAGCTGTACTACACAAGCTGTAACACAGCCTCGTATCGGTTCAGTTTAGCATCCGTTAGCTTCTACCTACTATTTTGTTTGCTTAGCATACATGTTCTATTTGCTCCTGCGAGATGAGCTCTGCTTTCATTTTCCTAGCTGATACTTAGTATTGAATATCTAGTGAGAACATGCATTTCTTACAAGCCCTGTGTCAGAGGTCCTCTTCCAAGTAACACCACACAACATGAAGCCTGTATTCAGCAGTTACCAGTTTCCACTGAGCCATTTATTAATTGTGAATAAACATTGAATAAATATATATTTGGCCTCCTGAGTGGCGCAGTGGTCTAAGGCACTGCATCTCAGTGTTAAAGGCGTCACTACAGACCCTGGGTAGATTCCAGGCTGTATCGCAAACGGCCGTGATTGGGAGTCCCATAGGGAGGCGAACAATTGTCCCAGCGTAGTCCGGGTTAGGGTGTGGCCGGGGTAGGGTGTGGCCGTCATTGTAAATAAGAATTGGTTCTTAACTGACTAGCCTAGTTAAATAAAAAGGTTAAATAAGCAATTCCTATTAAAACAAACTTGATTTTACGCATGCCCAATATGACCAGGCCAATATTTTGTCTTTTCCATTAACAACTACCTACAGGAAGCTTATTGTTTGATTGATTGACTAAGCCCTCCACAGACAAAAGCTCCATCTTAAATCTTACATCATAGTGACTGCATGCCATGCACTGAGGACAAGGCTATCTTGTTAAAGAGCAACTGAACACTGGGTGTGCTAGCTAGCACTAGGCAAATGCTAACATCAACCCTAAGGAGGCCTCAACAACCAACCAACACAGCTGTACATGTTATTTTGCAGACATGCTATTCCCAGACTGGGGACACTTGATCCAGACAGTGTCCAGTTTCAGCCAACTTATAATAAATATGTTTAGATGCCATTGGGATGCCACAGGAGCCTTGCGACCAAGATCGGCTCCCGGCTTTTTAGATCCCAAATGGCAGCTGGCTGTTCTGAGCTCCGCACAATCACCCTACAATGATGGGAACGTCTCACCAACGCAAACAGTGGTCATAAGATATTTACAACTAGTCTCTCGTACTGTGTTATTACACAGGGTTACTAGGATATACCTCGAAACTCATACTGTACTATTACATACTGAAAATAATAACTATTTCTATAGCGCTTTTCAATACAAGTAACAAAGTGTTTCTCGTCATAAAATAAAGGTACTAGAAAATAAACAAAGACAGGAGGAAGGTGAACGAAACAAGACAGCTAATTTCATTCACACGTTCAAAATCATACATTAAAAGCATCTTTATAAAATTGTGTCTCAAGCAGGGATTTATTAAAAAGAGGCACTGAATCCGCAAGCTTGATCTCGTCTGGCAGACCCTCCCAAAGTCTAGGGGCCCTAATGGAAAATGTTTGGTCTCCTTTCGTTTTCAACCGAGACTTTGGAATGGTCAACAGGTCCCTGCCAGAGGATCTCAGGCTGCGTCCTGGCTCGTAGGGAGATAAAGGATCAGAGATATAGGACGGGACTAAACCGAGCCTTAAACATGATTGCTAGAATCTGGGTTCTAGCAAGGCGGGGGCCAAATAGAATAACATTGGATTTCTTCTCATTGAGCTGGAGAAAATTGTCAGACATCCAACATTTGATGTAATAGTGCATGTATGTATTGTAATAATGTGTAACTCAATGTTTACTAAAATGTGTGCAGATAGATTGATACACTTTTAAGTGACTCCCATAAAATCATAAAACCTGTGTTAGCAAGCTAGGCTATACTTCACAAGTCTTGGCTGACATCCAGGACCTGCAAGCTGTGTTAGCAAGCTAGGCTATACTTCAGAAGTCTTGGCTGACAACCAGGACCTGCAAGCTGTGTTAGCAAACTAGGCTATACTTCACAAGTCTTGGCTGACATCCAGGACCTGCAAGCTGTGTTAGCAAACTAGGCTATACTTCACAAGTCTTGGCTGACATCCAGGACCTGCAAGCTGTGTTAGCAAACTAGGCTATACTTCATAAGTCTTGGCTGACATCCAGGACCTGCAAGCTGTGTTAGCAAACTAGGCTATACTTCAGAAGTCTTGGCTGACATCCAGGACCTGCAAGCTGTGTTAGCAAACTAGGCTATACTTCAGAAGTCTTGGCTGACATCCAGGACCTGCAAGCTGTGTTAGCAAACTAGGCTATACTTCACAAGTCTTGGCTGACATCCAGGACCTGCAAGCTGTGTTAGCAAACTAGGCTATACTTCAGAAGTCTTGGCTGACATCCAGGACCCGCAAGCTGTGTTTCTTCTCTGCTATGAGGCTAGCTTTAATTATTCAGGGAAGAGGTGCTACATGGACTACTGAACCACTAATACCATATGCATTGAAACAGGTAAAAATACTAAAGAGTTTGTTTTATTATAAAAAAATAAGCGTTTTACATACATTTGTCGGCATTCGTAGCATCTTATTATGCATTTAATAAAAATAATCAACTACCTAATATAACCTCTTTCCAAATTCGTGGAATTTTAAAAATCACAGACATGCTATTGTGCTCCTGAATGAATACAAACATCATGAACTACTAACCTGTTAAAGACTACCTATTTGCAACTTTCCACCATACGGCCCCAAAATAACTGTCTGTTACTACACTACACACTGACCTGTTCAGGACCTCCGTGGTCTTGACCGCGCTGACGTCCCAGGCGTCCGTGGCTGGTCCCTGAGGTTCCTGTGGGGTCAGCTCCATTCTCTCAGGTCTGGGGCTCCTCACCTCCGGAGCCAGGGGAACGGGTAGGACCAGGGGCCTCACATAGGGTAGGCCAGGAGAGAGACTGGGAAGGGGCACGGCTCGGAGCACTGTCGCCGTCTCGTGCTTTACTTTCCTCACCTGTGGAAAGAGACAAGGAGAATGAGGGATGGGTGAGGCGGGTGGATTCCCTGTAATACCAGAGCCTCATGTGTAAAGCCAGAGATGTAAACGATACCTGCCTCAGCATACTGTCACAGGGGCAATCAGATCAGCTGTGCTGACCTTTAGTCGGGTAACTACAGAATAAAACATGCATTGGAGGATAGGCTATGTACAGTAGAGACATGGACTGGGTTGTATTCATTTGGGCACACCATAACAAGACATTTGGTGTTCAATGCAAATCGCTTAATGGAAAAGTTTAGATAGTAAGTACCCATTTTGGCCTGTTTGCTTCTGTTTCATGCCTAGTGAATACGACCCTGTGGAAATGAAAAGGGTTAAACTCCTCTTTCTCTTACCGTGCTGACTCCTAGGGGGTATAGCTGGCGGGTGCCTTTCGTATCGATGGTGTACCTAAAGCACCTCATCCGTACCACTGGTATGTCACACCGACCTTTCTTCATGTCGATGGTGTGTGCAACCACTAGGCTATACCGTTTCAGTTCTACAGAGGTGCGCTAGCTACATCTAATGCATATAACTGAGAGGTGTGCATTTGGGGGTAAGAGAAAAGTGTGAGAAAAGAGAAAAGTTCAAATGTTAGCAGTCCACTGTGCTGTATGACTAATGGGTCTGAAGCCTACAGCTCAACTATTGATCAAAGTCACAATAACCAATCCCGGCAGGGTTTGGCTCTGGACAAAAGCCAATGCTAAACCATTTAATGATGAGGAATGGAAGTACTTTATCAGTGAGCCATGTGAGCCACATTTATCAATGGAACATCCAGTCAGGGCTGGAATCGCCATGGAAAAGGTCTAGTAGTTCATGTTTTTCCGTTGCAGAACAGTTTGAAAAGCTTCTAAGCCTAAGGGACTAGATTTTGCACTTCAACGACAGATGTCAGGAGTTAAGTGACGTATTTGGCTTAATGTGGGGGGGCGGTGCTTCCAGAACGACAGAGGGTGGAGAGGGAGGGGGGGTGTTGACCCCTCCACTGCTAGAAACACGACTTCCAATCTCTTAAAGCACCTGTAAAGGCAACACGACCAACACACAACTCATAGCGAAAGACCCCCAGAGACCTGACCACTGCTGCTGAAGATGACTGTAGGCCAACCTCAACCAAGGCTTGATTTTTATGTATACTTGTGTAGGTGTATAGGCCAACGTAGCGTTGACATTGTTTACACTGAGTGAGGATGTGCAACGTTTTGGGGTGTAATGCAAAAGCAATATACCAAGTATTATAAACTGAGTGGTTCGAGCACTGAATGCTAATTGGCTGACAGCATTTATTTTTACTCCTCTAATTACGTTGGTAACCAGTTTATAATAGCAACAAGGCACCTTGAAGGTTTCTGGTATATGGCCAATATACCAATGCTAAGGGCAGGCACTCCGCGTTGCATCATGCTTAAGAACAGCCCTTAGCCATGTTATATTGGTCATATACCACACCTCCTCGTGTAACTAATGACTTTTTCCAGGGAGTAATAAGCCATTTGCTATTGTTGAAAGACGTAATGAGTAACAGCGAATATATTATTTATTTTTTTGTAATGACCCCAACACTGGTGATGTCAGGAAGTGGCCGATCAGGAGAACTATGGGTAAATAAACGCCATTCTGTCACCAAGAAAGACAAACTGGCAGTATGACAATGTGTTAATGACAGACTTTTTAGGCTAAACAGTTTATTATTGTCCAATTGACCAAAGAAGAGGTGACCTCATTTGAAAACAACGGCTTAACAATTACAAGTTGCTGCCAAAAGAAATACCAACAATCTGTGATTTGACGAGGTACACTCCATTCTGGAGTCATTCACAACCACCTGTGAAAACATGCCTTTTAAATCACCAAAACTACCTTTAGTTGTAGAGGCAGAAGCAGCGGTGTTGACAGACCAGTTGTCTAACCTCTTGTTGGAATGAGAGACATACCTGTTAATGTGTTGTAGGCCTTGAGAAGAACAACACCCACTCGGCTGAGCCTCTCATCACAACACAATGATCCAAAAACACAAGCTATTGTTTACAGCAGCAAAAACACCTTCTCCGGTATTTACGTGAAAGAGTGACATTAAAATTCCAATACCGCTGTTACCATAACAACAGAATGTTTGCTTATGTTTTGAAATGTAAATATAAATAAGAGCACAAGCAAAATAGACTACAGCAGTTGAATGATGATGTCACCATGGACTTTTTTTTTTTTAGCTGAGAAAGTCCCAGCTAAAATGGGGAAAGTCATTTGCACTCACGACAGGAGTGTTCACTGTGTTGGGTAACGTGGTACATACAACGACAGGTGAACAGGGTCAGATATACTACATCATAAACATGTTTAGGGCCCTCTGACCAATGGTGGCAATTACTCATCTCACGTTTCCCAACACTAGACCCTCGACAGATAAGCTGAATTTACAGCCAGGCTCTACAGAGATATAAATATATCTAAACTGAGCCTAATTTATGCTAAATGGAAACACTAAGATTCGATTCATCGATTCCATATGTCACAGCCCCTGTCAGTTGCACACAACAGATTTATATAGACATGCCAAACTAGTGTCCACACTAAGGCCCCAAATGTGTGTGTGTGAGTGTGTGCTTACTGCACAATACATACATCTGAATGACTCTCAGCAGAAGAACCGTACCAATGGCTTTTCAACTATAGTTCCCCCTCCCACCATAAAGTCAAACTCCAGTAGCAAGCCAGCTAGCTAAGTTATCTACACGCCATATTGTTAGGTTATATATTTAAACAACACCGTCATCCAAGGCCATCATGGGTAAATATCCCTGATAAGCATGCATTGATTTTATTAGGCTGCAGATTACTGATTGATTATATAGAAAGCCATTTATAAAGGAACCCCATGGTGAATTACAGGATGTGACTGTATTTATTATGTAGTGGGAAGTCATGTGCTTTATGTGACTGTATTTATTATGTAGTGGGAAGTCATGTGCTTTATGTGACTGTATTTATTATGTAGTGGGAAGTCATGTGCTTTATGTGACTGTATTTATTATGTAGTGGGAAGTCATGTGCTTTATGTGACTGTATTTATTATGTAGTGGGAAGTCATGTGCTTTATGTGACTGTATTTATTATGTAGTGGGAAGTCATGTGCTTTATGTGACTGTATTTATTATGTAGTGGGAAGTCATGTGCTTTATGTGACTGTATTTATTATGTAGTGGGAAGTCATGTGCTTTATGTGACTGTATTTATTATGTAGTGGGAAGTCATGTGCTTTATGTCATGTGCTTTATGTGATTTATTATTTCATGTGCTTTATGTGACTGTATTTATTGTAGGGAAGTCATGTGCTTTATGTGACTGTATTTATTATGTTGGGAAGTCATGTGCTTTTACTGTATTTATTATGTAGTGGGAAGTCATGTGCTTTATGTGACTGTATTTTTATGTGAGTCTGCTTTATTTATTTATGTAGTGGGAAGTCATGTGCTTTATGTGACTTATGTAGTGGGAAGTCATGTGCTTTATGTGACTGTATTTATTATGTAGTGGGAAGTCATGTGCTTTATGTGACTGTATTTATTATGTAGTGGGAAGTCATGTGCTTTATGTGACTGTATTTATTATAGTGGGAAGTTGGCTTTAAGTCATGGGAAGTGCTTTATGTGACTGTATTTATTATGTAGTGGGAAGTCATGTGCTTTATGTGACTGTATTTATTTAGTTATGTGCTTTATGTGACTGTATTTATTATGTAGTGGGAAGTCATGTGCTTTATGTGACTGTATTTATTATGTAGTGGGAAGTCATGTGCTTTATGTGACTGTATTTATTATGTAGTGGGAAGTCATGTGCTTTATGTGACTGTATTTATTATGTAGTGGGAAGTCATGTGCTTTATGTGACTGTATTTATTATGCTTTAGTGACTGTATTTATTATGAAGTCATGTGCTTTATGTGACTGTATTTATTATGTAGTGGGAAGTCATGTGCTTTATGTGACTGTATTTATTATGTAGTGGGAAGTCATGTGCTTTATGTGACTGTATTTATTATGTAGTGGGAAGTCATGTGCTTTATGTGACTGTATTTATTATGTAGTGGGAAGTCATGTGCTTTATGTGACTGTATTTATTATGTAGTGGGAAGTCATGTGCTTTATGTGACCGCATCAACATTAAATGAAAAGGTAAATTCCCTTCATTTTCCATCAGCATGAAACTAAAGGGGAGTTCCCGCCATTCTAAATGCCCTTGAATTGTTATATTTACTGTTATCATTTCAATTACAATTGATATTAACACGTTTGTTTTATCCAGGGCCATATTATTTCAAAGGTCAACTGGCGTTCTAACATTTCCTGGAACGCTATCAAAGCTAACTTCCCTGAAATGGCTCAAAATCTAATGAACAGACAAACAAAACCAACGTGTGTGTCAACAACAATATTACCAAGGAGCAACAACAATGTAGTACGCTACATTAGATCCTGCTAGCGATGCTAAATATGAGCCTAATGCACAGGCTCAGTGATTTTACAGACTCATTTAACATGAGATTTGAGTCATTTAGCAGATGCTCTTATCCAGAGCAACTTACAGTAGTGCGTGCATACATTTATCCTTTTTTCATACTGGTCCCCCGTGGGAATCGAACCCACTACCCTGGCGTTGCAAGTGCCATGCTCTACCAACTGAGCAACATGGGTCCTGGGGACTCTGCCAGGGATACGACAACAAAAAACGTCCCTCATCAGCAATAACTTGTCTTATTTTTCATCACACCATGCTACGCTAAACCCATTGTTAGCTCAATCAGCATTTCTCAATCTCTTCTCTGGCTTCTGTCTGGATATTAAAGAATATCCTATGGGCTAACTCTGCTCATTCTTTTATGGCCTTAGACAAACAATACATTCAGCTAGTGTATGTAGGTCTATGAGTCACAACAATAGAATTTGAATTTAATTCCATTCTAAGTCCAGGGTTACAACTTTATGAAATATCTAAGAACGGAAGTCGGTTGGTGAAGGCTATTCGGCTGTCTGCATCACAATGCCACAGGGAGGGCAGGAAGGGCATATAGTCTGCATAGCTCCTGTGTGTTATTGTGAATTAGCCTGATTGTTGTTGTGTTGTGGCTCGTCTGGCTTCCTCTCACTGATTCCCCTTATCAAATCAAGTCATGTGAGCGAGTGGCTTGATCAGAGCCATCACTATCAGAAGCCCAAGACCAGGGCCGGCTCCAGGCATAAGCGTTCGCTTAGGGGCCCGACCTTTACAAAAATGAGTTGGGGTCTCAACTTACTGTTGAGAGTTAGAATACACAAGAATGCAAGTTTGAAATTTGGTTGTGGATCAGCAGTTTCTCTCTTGTTTTGTCAGTCACTCAATCAGCTAACAATTTTTAGATTGTTAAGTTAGTCTAGTCAGTTATCTAAACTTGTATTAATCATGGCCGAATACCGAACGGGCACGCAGAGCCCCCATTGATTTTGTTAGTCACTCTCACATCACAAGTCATGGCAAAATGATTACAACTGCAGATCACTTGCTTTACAACTGCAACATTTTCTCTACACCCCATGGCAAGATGAGTAGGAAATGTACTTTGAAATGCACGTTTTTCTTTCTACCGTCAGGAGGGGGCCCACTAAAATGCCTTGCCCACAACTGACCCTTGATGGGTATAATACAAAGCAGGATCAAGGAGTTAACTTGCCTAAATATTCTGAAATACCCAAAAACACATATTTAAGTTGAACTTTCTAAATGCACCAGAAAATCAATTGTTATTTCTGATTGATTATCAAAGTCATCAAACTGTGCATGTGCATAACGCGCGTACAGACGTGTGTGTGTGTGTGTGTGTGTGTGAGTGTGTGTTTAGGGGAGATGCAAATACAGCCACAACATTAGGTAGTTTATGGCATCAGAGCCCGTATTCACAAAGCCTCTTAGAGTAGGAGTGCTGATCTAGGATCAGTTTGGCCTTTTAGCTCATAATGAATAAGACTATATGGACAGATGGGACCCTTGATCAGCAATCCTACTCTGAACCAGAGCTAACCCACCATATATCAGATATAATCGATAACACATGTCTGTATTGCCATGGTTACGGTGCAATTATAAGGATTGGATGTCTATTTTAGGATAGTGCAATCTAAAGGCAATCAAATAACCATTGTTAATGTTTTTCAGAGAGAACAAGTCAATATTTGAATGTATTCACTGTACCTTCTGTTTCCTTGGAGTTATGATTGGATTGTCATTGGATAGTTCTTTTGATGACTTCGTGTCATCTGGTGGACTGCTGGATGCAGCCTGGAAACAGAGGAATGACAAAGTACATATCATAGAATTCATGTAACATGATGTATTTTTCTGTCAATAACTTATGATCGTTTATGCATCAAGTCACATCCCAGCGCATGTGACTGACGGGGCATTTTCATACATGGGCTACTAACAATATAACTATGGGTTGGGATTAGCCCAATCAAATGCAATGGGACTTTGTGAATATAGGATGATTGCTGCAATAAACAGCTATGAGTGATCACTGTGTATCAGTCATTTCAACACATTGGATACCATATCTGTAGTATCCTCACGCGTTGACCTTGGAGTAGCATGTATCACAGCTGATATCACTATGAAAATATGATGCAGGGACTTGCACATGCATGTGTAGGTGTGACGAAATCTGTTTATTTTCAAAACCATGTCTAATTGACTGTCATGTGACCACATTGTTGGTATTCAAAGTACCATGTTGGGGATTTCTTAGTTAAAAGTACTCTGTAAGGGGAATTCTACATTGTTGAAGAATTCTTAGTTAAAAGTACTCTGTAAGGGGAATTCTACACTGTTGGGGAATTCTAAGAGTGGTAGTTCATGCACGTTAACACCGAGAATCCTACATGTGTACATTGGGCATAGGGAGACAGCCTGCATTCTCATCCTGACACAAACACATACCTAAACCAGTGGAGGCTGCTGAGGGGAGGACGGCTCATAATAATGACTGGAACGGAGCCAATGGAATGGCATCAAACCATTCCACTTATTTCGCTCCAGCCATTACCACCAGCCCGTCCTCCCCAATTAAGGTGCCACCAACCTCCTGTGACCTAAACATTGTGTTCCATGGCAGGTGCACACACACAAACTAAAACAAGTATGCACTAGGCAGGCAGCACGTACTCCTCATACAGATACCTAAACATTGTGTTCCATGGCAGGTGCACACACACAAACTAAAACAAGTATGCACTAGGCAGGCAGCACGTACCCCTCGTACAGATACCTAAACATTGTGTTCCATGGCAGGTGCACACACACAAACTAAAACAAGTATGCACTAGGCAGGCAGCACGTACCCCTCGAACAGATACCTAAACATTGTGTTCCATGGCAGGTGCACACACACAAACTAAAACAAGTATGCACTAGGCAGGCAGCACGTACTCCTCGTACAGATACCTAAACATTTTATTCCAAGGCAGGGACACACAAAACACACACGCACACCTTTTTCTTTCTGGGAACTGGAATAGCTGTCTTTTTTGGTGTCTTTTGAGTGTGTGTGGGAGTGATTGGTGTGGTTCCGAGGGTTTTCGGTGACTCAGTATCTGTCCTATTCACCGGGGTCTCCTTGGCCTCCTGGGAAAAAGACAACAACAAAAAAAGTTTCACACACAATCCACCTATTGACCACTATAGAGAGGCAGGTCCAGAGAGGCAGGTCCAGAGAGGCAGGTCCAGAGGAGCAGAATGAGTTACTGTAGACTTTTATTCCTTTTGTTATTGAAGGTACACCATTGCCTCATCTAATGGTGTGAAATATCATGCCAGCTATACATTCCAGAACAGATTTTAGATTAACATGTCTGTTGGGGTCAAGGGTAGGAATTGGAGAGTGAAAATCATATGACAATGTAAAAATGTCTTCTGACTTAAATTCCCAATGATTTTGCAGTGGTGAGTTCCCAGAGTGATCCTCATAGCAGTGTGTGTTTTACCTCCCTCACAACAGTGTGTTTTACCTCCCTCACAACAGTGTGTTTTACCTCCCTCACAACAGTGTGTTTTACCTCCCTCACAACAGTGTGTTTTACCTCCCTCACAACAGTGTGTCTTACCTCCCTCACAACAGTGTGTCTTACCTCCCTCACAACAGTGTGTCTTACCTCCCTCACAACAGTGTGTCTTACCTCCCTCACAACATGGTGTTCTTACCTCCCTCACAACAGTGTGTTCTACCTCCCTCACAACAGTGTGTTCTACCTCCCTCACAACAGTGTGTTCTACCTCCCTCACAACAGTGTGTTCTACCTCCCTCACAAGTGTCCAGAACAAGTGAGACAGGTAAATTGTGCTGTGCTGTCTGACCCTAACCCAAACCCCTCCACTCAAACACCCCCATGGTCAACTCACACTCCTCTCTTTCTTACAGTAAGAGGACAGGAGCACCTGTATCCATGGCTACGTGCGGAGAAAAGCAATGAGGGGCATGTGGGAGGTCAATGTTCAAAAAGCAGCCTCAGGAGGTGTAGCCCTGCATGTAAGGAGATCCCAATAGGAGCTGGTCAGGCGGAGGGATATCCCACAGGTCAGCAGGCAACTGGGGTCTCGGGTGTTGTGAGGCCCCTAAGGCCTCTGGCTGCTACAGACATTTACAGCACTGGACAGGACTAGAGATATCTTCATGTGAGGCCACCACACGCACACACAACATGCATAGATGCATACACTCATCACTTCCTTTGAGGGCTGACTGACCAAATTACCACTTTGTCCTTTATGTAGAAAGTGATTGAGAAACTCAAAATGGAACTCATGATAAAGTGCTATTCCATGGAATTTAGGTATGTTTGACACATACTCTAAAAATAAAGCATTTATGAAGTCATGTACAGTATGTCTGGGGTAACAGTGTTAGTCGAGTAACCAGACCCTTGTACAGTACCAGTCAAAAGTTTGGACATCTAGTCATTGAAGGGTTTTTCTTTATTTTTACTATTTTCTACATTGTAGAATAATAGTGAAGACATCACAACTATTAAATAACACATGGAATCACATAGTAACTAAAAAAAGTGTTAAACAAATAAAAATATATTATATTTGAGAATCTTCAAAGTAGCCACCCTTTGCCTTGATAACAGCGTTGCATTCTCTCAACCAGCTTCATAAGTAGTCACCTGGAATGCATTTCAATTAACAGGTGTGCCTGGTTAAAAGTTATTTTGTGGAATTTCTTTCCTTTTTTGTGTGTGTGAACTTTACCCCTTTTTTTCTCCCCAATTTCGTGATAGCTACTATCTTGTCTCATCGCTACAACTCCCGTTCGGGCTCGGGAGAGACGAAGGTTGAAAGTCATGCGTCCTCCGATACACAACCCAACCAAGCCGCACTGCTTCTTAACACAGCGCGCATCCAACCCGGAAGCCAGCCGCACCAATGTGTCGGAGGAAACACCGTGCACCTGGCAACCTTGGTTAGCGCGCACTGCGCCCGGCCCGCCACAGGAGTCGCTGGTGCGTGATGAGACAAGGATATCCCTACCGGCCAAGCCCTCCCTAACCCGGACGACACTAGGCCAATTGTGCGTCACCCCACGGACCTCCCGGTCGCGACAGAGCCTGGGCGCGAACCCAGAGTCTCTGGTGGCACAGCTGGCGCTGCAGTACAGCGCCCTTAACCACTGCACCACCCGGGAGAGAATTTCTTTCCTTCTTAATGCGCTTGAGCCAGTCAGTTGTGTTGTGACAAGGTAGGGGTGGTATGCAGAAGATAGCCCTATTTGGTAAAAGACCAAGTCCATATTATGGCAAGAACAGCTCAAATAAGCAAAGAGAAACAAGTGGCGCAGTGGTCATCATTACTTTAAAAGACATGAAGGTCAGTCAATCAGGAAAATTTCTTCAAGTGCAGTCGCAAAAACCATCAAGCGCTGTGATGAAACTGGCTCTCATGAGGACCGCCACAGGAAAGGAAAACAGAGTTACCTCTGCTGCAGAGGAACAGTTCATTAAAGTTAACAGCACCTCAGATTGCAGCCCAAATAAATGCTTCACAGAGTTCAAGTAACAGACACATCTCAACATCAACTGTTCAGCGGAGTCTGCGTGAATCAGGCCTTCATGGTCAAATTGCTGCAAAGAAACCACTACTAAAGGACACCAATAAGAAGAAGAGACTTGCTTGGGCCAAGAAACACGAGCAAGAGACATTAGACCGTTGGAAATCTGTCCTTTGGTCTGACGAGTCCAAATTGGAGATTTTTGGTTCCAACCGCCGTGATTTGGTGAGACACAGAGTAGGTGAACGGATGATCTCCGCATGTGTGGTTCCCACCGTGAAGAATGGAGGAGGTGTGATGGTGTGGGGGTGCTCTGCTGGTGACACTGTCTGTGATTTATTTAGAATTCAAGGCATACTTAACCAGCACGGCTACCACAGCATTCTGCAGTGATACGCCATCACATCTGGTTTGACCTGGCCTCCACAATCAACCGACCTCAACCCAATTGAGATGGTTTGGGATGAGTTGGACTGCAGAGTGAAGGAAATCAAATGCTCAGCACATGCGAAGCCAAAAAGTGCTCAGCATATGTGGGAACTCCTTCAAGACTGTTGGAAAAGCATTCCAGATGAAACTGGTTGAGAGAATGCCAAGAGTGTGCAAAGCTGTCATCAAGGCAAAGGATGGCTACTTTGAAGAATCTAAAATATATTTTGATTTGTTTAACACTTTTTTGGTTACTACATGATTCATATGTGTTATTTCAGAGTTTTCATGTCTTCACTATTATTCTACAATGTAGAAAATAGTAAAAATAAATAAAAACCCTTGAATGAGTAGGTGTGTCCAAACCTTTGACTGATACTGTAGTTAAAACGGCATTAGGGGTATACTGTAACAGGTCAAACTCGCCAGCGACCTTTTCTACACTGACCAATATTGGCCCTTTCTGACACTAAGGGCACAGGCCCAAGTCAGGATGACAATTGGGAAATAATTATATTTTTAAATCCTTAAAGTTTTGTGAATTTTCAACCAAAAATAATGATTCTTAAAGCAGGTAAATAAATATATTTGACAGCTTGATGCATCTTCTTGTGCCTGTATGTGTATTCCCATTATATATGATTCTCTTCTCCTCAACTATCTCTTCTCCTCAAGCGCTTGAGACACATCAAAGGGTAGTCTAGACTTATTAAATATGGACCGATAGCAAGAACAGAACATCAAAACAAAGATGTTCCCTTGGAAGAGTCGTGACTGAGATTGCGTCAAGCCAAATCAATTCAAAGACGGGTATAACATCACTCGCAGGTAAACAAAACGTACCCCCAACATAAATTCTGAAACGGCACCCTATGCCCTACATAGTGCACTACTTTTGACCAGAGCCCACATAGGGAATAGACAGGGAAGACCAAACCAGCCCAGATCAGTATGAACATTTGTGTAAAATACATGTAAAATACCAGTAACTCACTTTAACAATGATGATGTTAGAGGGTGGAGATTCCTGTATGTATTCTCCTCTGTCTCCATCTCTATTGAAGACACAGTGCTCTTCTTTATGGTCGTCATCTTGGTGGTTGTTGTTGAATATGCTGCTGTAGTTCTGGATCAGCTTTGCCATGATCTTATTACAGATGTTCTGCTCCTGGATCCCATCGAACCCAGAGGACACACTGATGACAGAGACAAACAGAGAAGATTAGAGATGGCATATAATGATACAAATTGTCACTTTCATAAGTACAATATTGTAGCAACATTGACAAAAGGAATGGAACTCTTGGGGTGGTAGTTTAGCCAGAGACAGAAGAGGAAGCGAGACACCCCACTCACTGTTTTTTTCTGGTTCAATGAAAGTCAATGAACTAAGTAGACTAGACCCAGATATTATTGCATTGGTTTCTAGGGGAGAGACGCCCAGTTAAGTAGACCGGAACTGACCGTTATTTTCCAATGGTAAACGACCTGAATACATTTTCTTCATTTATCCACCATCTTTAGTTTAGCTACAGTGCCTTGCAAAAGTATTCATCCCCTTTGGCGTTTTTCCTATTTTGTTGCATTACAATCTGTAATTTAAATATATTTTTATTTGGATTTCATGTAATGGACATACACAAAATAGTTCACATTTGTGAAGAGAAATGAAAAAAATAACTTGTTTCAAAAGAATTACAAAAAATTTAAAACAGAAAAGTGGTGCCTGCATATGTATTCACCGACTTCACTATGAAGCCCCTAAATAAGATCTGGTGCAACCAATTAGAAGTCACATAATTAATGAAATAAAGTCCACCTGTGTGCAATCTAAGTGTCACACGATCTGTCACATGATCTCAGTATATATACACACACGTCTGTTCTGAAAGGCCCCAGAGTCTTTCAGACCAAGGGGCTCTCCAAACAGGTCAGGGACAAAGTTGTGGAGAAGTACAGATCAGGGTTGTGTTATAAAAAAATACCAGAAACTTTGAACATCCCACAGGGCACCATTAAATCCAATATAAAAAAAGGAAAGAATTTGACACCACAACAAACCTGCCAAGAGAGGGGCGTCCACCTAAACTCACGGACCAGGCAAGCAGGGTATTAATCAGAGAGGCAACAACGAGACCAAAGATAACCCTGAGCGGAGATTAGAGTATCTGTCCATAGGACCACTTTAAGCCGTACACTCCACAGAGCTGGGCTTTACGGAAGAGTGGCCAGAAAATTGCTTAAAGAAAAAATAAGCAAACACGTTTGGTGTTCGCAAAAAAGGCATGTAGGAGACTCCCCAAACATATGGAAGATGGTACTCTGGTCAGATGAGACTAAAATTGAGATTTTTGGCCATCAAGGAAAACACTATGTCTGGCGCAAACCCAATTACCTCCCATCACCCTGAGGGGATGTTTTTCATTGGCAGGGACTGGGAAACTGGTCAGAATTGAAGGAATGATGGGTGGCGCTAAATACAGGGAAATTTTTGAGGGAAACCTGTTTCAGTCTTCCAGAGATTTGAGACTGGGACGGAGGTTCACCTTCCAGCAGGACAATGACCCTAAGCATAGTGCTAAAGCAACACTCGAGTGGTTTAAGGGGAAACATTTAAATGTCTTGGAATGGCCTAGTCAAAGCTCAGACCTCAATCTAATTGAGAATCTGTGGTATGACTTAAAGATTGCTGTACACCAGCGGAACCCATCCAACTTGAAGGAGCTGGAGCAGTTTTGCCTTGAAGAATGGGCAAAAATCCCAGTGGCTAGATGTGCCAAGTGTATAGAGACATACCCCAAGGCACTTGCAGCTGTAATTGGTGCAAAAGTTGGCTCTACAAAGTATTGATTTGGGGGGGTGAATAGTTATGCACGCTCAAGTTCTGTTTTTTTTGTCTTAGTTCTTGTTGGTTTCACAATAACAAATATTTTGCATCTTCAAAGTGGTAGGCATGTTGTGTAAATCAAATGATACAAATCCCCCCAAAATCTATTTTAATTCCAGGTTGTAAGGCAACAAAATAAAAAAATGCCAAGGAGAGTGAATACTTTCACAAGCCACTGTAGGTGTTTGACTGACAGACATAGGGTCACAGGGTACTTATCATTCAAGCTCCACCCCTATTTGCTGCAATACAACACCTTCCCTGCCATGACAAAGGGCATCAAAAGCTACAATACATAATTTCTGCAGGTGCCGTTTGACACAAAACAAGGTCAACAAGGACAACATGGTTCAAGGAAAACACAAGCACCACAACAGCTTTCACATCATAGCACAATAACACAACAGTCCATCGACAAAGTGCTTATCTACAGCCCTTATCTACAGCTCTTACGGCGGATAACATGATGCCACATCATTAAATAGAAGACAGTAATATTATAGTGGATCTCGATGAGTAGGGCACAGGAGGTTGGTGCCACCTTAATTGGGGAGGAAGTGCTCGTGGTAATCGGAATCGGGCGGAATGGTTTCACATCAAACATATGGCAACCACGTTTTACTCCGTACCATTAATTCCATTCCAGCCATTAAAATGAGCCCGTCCTGCTATAGCTCCTCCCACCAGCCTCCTCTGGAGTAGGGCACATTCCAGTACCATGTCAGGCCAAGTCAGGACAATCCAGTAGCACTTGATACCAGATCATGTCACTGAGTTCTTCCTGAACAGCTGTTTGACATGCCTACATGGCCTGGGCTCTGGGCCTAATTATACCCCTCTCTGATTGGTTGATGGAGGGAACAAACTGAGGACATGGTGTACAGTCTAAGGCCCCAGCTGAGGTATGTCACTTCCACAGGAGGCTGGTGGGAGGAGCTATAGGAGGACTGGTTCATTGTAATACCTGGAATACAATCAATTGAATAGAATCAAACACATCAAACATATGGAAACCTCTGTTACATTTATTCCATTCCAGCCATTACAATGAGCCCGTCATCCTATAGCTCCTCCCACCAGCCTCCTCTGTTCACTTCCTGGTCCTGTTACTGTACCATAGAGTTCGATAGAGGGCACAGTTGCCACAAAACCTATTTTAGTGGACAGCACCATTGTGGACGTAATAATGGCAAAGATAGGGTGCGTGCCCTCTTTCCAACTCTATGTTTTGTACAGTCCCTCCAGTGATAGTGAGACGATGTGCCATCAGAGACGGATTCCCTGGCACAGACACCAGGGGTTATTATAAGATATGGTTGCCAATCAGGTGGGCAAGAAAGCGGGCAGGGGTGGAACATAGTGCCCTCGATCACGGCGCAAGCCAAATGGGATGGGACTGTGAGAACAGGAGACAGAACACTTTGGTCTGTGTGTCTTCAGACACCGTTTATAAGCAATGCGGGCAGGAAGGCATGGGCCAAGGACATGGATGACTGGGAACGCCCACTAATAACGATGCACGACAGATTGGACAGAGAGGGCAGTAGAGTCTTTAAGGTGTGTGATACGTATCAGACCACTGAAAGTCTTACCACCGACTCACGGAAATCGGAATGATCCAAACAATATTGTTACTGTTGACTTTTTTTGTTTAACTTCTGTGTTAGAAAGTCTGACTTCAAATAATATTCACCAAGCACCTCTGAAACCCTGTCAGTGGAATTTACAGGCAGGGATGAGTTTCCTTTTAGTACCTCTCAAGTAGTGCCAGTACCACTCAAAGGGATGCCGGTAGAAGTGGAAGAGAATGTGAACAGTAAAGGAGAAATGTATGAGCCCTTTCTGAGTGCACGTGGTGAGGTTTCTATCACCACAACATTAATGGCATGTTAAGCCTACAGCCCTCCATGTTGGTTAGAGATGGAGTGTATGTGTGTGTGTGTGGACGTGTTTAACTATTCTTGTGGGGCCCAGAAGACCCCACAAGAATAGTAAACAAACAAAGATTTGACCAAATGGAGACATTTTGTTGGTCCAAACAAGGTCAATGCAATTTTTAGGGGGTTTAGGGTTAAGGTTAGAATTAGTTTCAGGGTTAGGAGCTAGGGTTAGGTTTAGGGTTAACGTTTTCGAGTTAGGTTAAGGGTACGGTTTAGGGAAAATTGGATTATGAATGGGACTGAATAATGTGTCCCCACAAGGTTAGTTGTACAAGACTGTGTGTGTGTGTGTTTGTGAGCTCACACGCATAGGCTTGTGTGAGATAGACAGAGAAGATGGAGGAGGAGGGAGATAGAGAGATGATTGAGAGACAGAGGATGAGCCAGGAAAGTGTGCAACAGCGTGTGCCTAAGCTCTCTCCCTTTCTCCCACCTACTCTTTCACATGGCAACACATATCAACACAGGTTTAGAATAGGACAATGTTGATGGAAACACAAAACATCAATCAATCAACCTGATTCCAACTATTTAGGCAAGTCAGCCAAGATGTCCCGGTACATAGAGATAGCTACTGTATGTGTGTGTTATTCAAAGACTGTTATAGACAGGCAGGCAGGCCACAAGAGCCTAATCTCTCTCACTCACTCACACACACACACACACACACATCTCAGGCGGGATAACGATATGCTCCAAGAATAAATCAACATCCAAGCAGGTTTTAATACGCTCGTTAAGGAACGTTCTACCCTTTAAAACAGCAGGTGGTAAATAGCAAGGGATCAAACAATGTTGTTGGAGTGGAGACGTGAGGAAGTCAGGACAACTCATTGGAGGTTGCTGGAGTTCTCAGGACCCGCTCTGTTATATCTTCTTATTTTATACAGGCGTGTTTTGTCTTATAGAACAATTATTATATGGAACAATTTAAATGAATCAATCACGAATCAAACTATGAACAGACTATTTACACCTTAGAGACTATTTGCATTGTAGAGACTATTTGCACGGACTCTCCACACAGCCAACCCTTACACACAAGCACAACACTGCTGTTCTATAATATACTATTTAGTCAACTGCGCAACCAGCACATTATCCACTTTATATGGTAAATAGTCATACTTGACATAGCACATACATGATCTATTCTGTATATCCTATTGAGTACATACCAGGATATTACTATGTGGACCCCAGGAAGAGTAGCTGCTGATTGGCAGGAACTAATGGGGATCCAAATAAAATACAAAAACTACTATTCTATAAAAAAAATATTATTGATTATAAACTGGGTGGTTTGAGCCCTGAATGCTGATTGGCTGACAACCGTGGTATATTTAAGCAATAAGGCACGAGGGGGTGTGTTATATGGCCAATGTACCACGGCTAAGGGCTGTTCTTAGGCACGACGTATTGCGGAGTGCCCGGACACAGCCCTTAGCTGTGGTATATCGGCCATATAGCACAAACTGTTGAGGTGCGTTATTGCTATTATAAACTGGTTACCAACGTAATTAGAGCAGTAAATATACGATCTGATATACCACGGCTGTCAGCCAATCAGCATTCAGGGCTCGAACCACCCAGTTTATAACAGACCGTACACCACGGGTATGACGAAACATTTATTTTTACTGCTCTAATTACGTTGGTAACTAAGGGCTGTATCCAGGCACTCTGCATTGCATCGCGCTTAAGAACAGTGGTTATCCGTGGTATATTGGCCATATACCACACCCCCTCGGGCCTTATTGCTTAATTATAGTACTGCAATGTTTTGGTAGCTAGCACACAACCATTTCACTGCACCTTTTATACCTGCTGTACAAACTGTGTACGTGACAAATAACACTTGATTTGATTTTGAACCGTTTCTGTGTATGTTTTTAAAACGACATAGCACTAACGCTCTGTCAAACCATTTTCCTCCATAACATCATGCATGACTCGTAACACATATACCATAAACTGGCTTTAACAAGGCCTTAGACATAATGACAGTCACCTGCCATTTAGACCCACCTTGCAACCCCTCTGTCTTATTAAACCCATGCCCAACTAACACCCATCCCAAAATCCCATGAACATGTAATAAAACACACTGGAAGACATTGGACCAACATGGCAACCTAAGTGTGTTATGCCACTAACTCACTGACCCACTAACATCAATCCCAGAGACGGGCTGCAAAACTTACTGGAAGACATTGGACCAACATGGCAACCTAAGTGTGTTATGCCACTAACTCACTGACCCACTAACATCAATCCCAGAGACGGGCTGCAAAACTTACTGGAAGACATTGGACCAACATGGCAACCTAAGTGTGTTATGCCACTAACTCAATGACCCACTAACATCAATCCCAGAGACGGGCTGCAAAACTTACTGGAAGACATTGGGGCCGAAGACAGTTGCCAGATTGAGAGCGGTCATGAGGTTCTCCCTGTGGCGCTGGTCCACCTGGGTGAGGAAGAGACAGAGGTACTGTAGGAGGCTGTAGTGGACATCTGGCAACTGGCGGAGTAAGACCCTCAGGTCTGAGCAGAAACCATCCTCACTGGACTCTGGAGGGAAATACAAAGGAAGACCCATTTAAAAACTAGTTCACTCTGGGGAAAATAAAGCTGTTCTGTTCAATTCATGGCAGCAGGTAATTTAGCATTGTAACCGAAAGGTCGCTGGTTTGAATCGCAGAGCCAACTAGGGGGAAAATCTGCCAATGTGCCATTGAACAAGGCACTTAACCCCAATTGCCCCTGTTAATTGCTCTGTATAAGAGCGACTGCTAACTCAGGTAATTGTATTCTATTCTAGACATTATTAGAGAGGGGAGAGACTGTGTTGTGCTTTGGTTGAACAGCTGCACACCTAGAAGGAAACCACAAACATGTAGAAACAACATGATCAACAATTAAAAGTGATGCAACAATTAAAAGCGAATTAAAAACAATTGAAGCGATGCTCCACTTTGTTGATGAGAAGGAGAAAATACGATTATTAACCCAGATACCAATGCATTGGCATGATCATGTTTTTTAATAATACCTTAGCTCACATGACCTACTTTATAATCTGTAAATAATAATTAGTCTATCATGACTGACAAAACAAGTACACACACAAGCTTTGGTTTTGGGTTCTGAGAGTCGTGGCCTTTCGGCTTAAGGTCAAGTGTGTCCAATTGAAAATAAGCCCTACTAACACCCTAGACGCACATTGATATTTGAAAGAGAATGACGCACACACCTGCTCTAAATGTATAATCTATGACCACGATGCTGGTAATACCTTAGCATCAATACCTTAGCCGAGTGGCGCAGCGGACTAAGGCACTGCATCTCAGTGCTAGAGGCGTCACTACAGACCCAAATTCGATTACAGGATGTATCACAAACGGCCGTGATTGGAGTCCCATAGAGTGGCGCACAATTGGCCCAGCACCGCCCGGACTAGGGTTTGGCCGGGGTAGGCTGTCATTGTAAATAAGAATTTGTTCTTAACTGACTTGCCTAGATAAATAAAGGTTAAATAAAACATTACAATGAAAAAGGCAGTGAAAACATAATGATGCCAGTCAGGATTCATATTGGGGTCAGGGGTGGATACAGGGACATACCTACTGGTCTTGAGTAAGGCGTGTGTGTGTGTGTGTGTGTGTGTGTGTGTGTGTGTGTGTGTGTGTGTGTGTGTGTGTGTACACAGCAGGAGGGAATCAGGAGCTCTGAGAGCACTCACAGCTGTTGCATGTCTGGTGAGGTGAAGTTCAGAGATGATATGATGTGTGTGTGTGTGTGTGTGTGTGTGTGTGTGTGTGTGTGTGTGTGTGTGTGTGTGTGTGTGTGTGTGTGTGTGTGTGTGTGTGTGTGTGTACGCTCCCTTGCGTGCATGTGAGTGTGGAGAGGTGAAGTGGGATCAGATGGAGACGTCAGCCCTTCACTATGCCAAGACCACCCAGACACAGGCTTGTTCCTGGGTATTATATGACCATAGAGTTACTCAGTTGATCCACTGTCATTTTCTACCACACAACAAAATAGACTGACCCTAATCTCAGACTAGTGACCGCTATCACTAACATGTCTCTATTGGTGTCTATGATAGTGACCACTTCGCATATTTCCTTTCATTTCTCCAAGGTAAGACATATCATCAGTAACCAGATAAACAATATCAAAGAATTTCAGCCTGACAAAGAGAGGAAGCTTGAGATTGAGGCTAAATAGTTCATATTGACCAACCATAAACTGAATGTTCACAATAAAATTCATCACAATCCAGAATATTGTAATTGCTTTATCGTTGCCATGGCAGTCACGTAGCAGAAAAGTCCCTCAAGTGGCAAACCTGTCACATGCGGTCGCGTCGAACATTGCAATCTGCTAATGGGTGACATTACCTGCCAGGGCAGTAAAATGTCAGCCAACCCACACTGGGTTTTTAGATGGGTTTCCTGGCACCCATGATGCATCATCTGTGGCCATTCCAACAACACACATGACACACACAGAGAGCAGGAACATTCAGATCACCCTCCACCTCTCTGGGGGGCATAAAATAGATCCGTGTGTCCTGTCCAAATGTTTTCCATCTTACTGTCGTATCTATCGTTCTATCATTCCGATGAGGATGCATCTATTGGCCAATGCATCTACCCCATCTTTTTGTCATTCATTGTTTTGTCATTAAATACCAAGATGGCATAGCAGTCAGGCATCCTTTGTCCTCGTCTTGTCGTGTCCCGTGTATATATATTTACATCTTTCTTCGCATATCTTTTAAATATTTCCAAAAACTCAACTTCAAAACAATCTCCTGCAACCTGCCTCACCAATTTAAAAAAAAAGTATTATTTACCTCAAATCTGAAATCCACAATAGAAGCTAGCCAGAAGCTAACCAGAAGCTAGCCAGTTTACTGGCTAACGTTAGTATTCAGCTAACCACGGTTTGTGGTCATCAGCTATCCTTTAGCTCGAAAAGCTATCGCCAGTTTTGTACAACTCTCCATATCCCCGGATTTCAACCGCAAGCTCTGGACATTTACACCTGGATCTCGCAGCTAGATAGCGGCTAACCGTGTGACTATTGGCTTACGTCGATCCCGGAGCAAACATCAATTATTCCAGAGCTAGCCAGCTGAAGAGTTCCATCAGCCACTCCTGGGCTACAATCACCTATCCGGACCGGTTTTACTGCCGATGCGGAGCCCCACCGAGCCTTCATGACTGGACTACCGACGTTATCTGCCCGAGGGAGTTATCCAACTGGGCCCTCCGTCGAGACGTTACCTGAACGCCCATCTGTGGCCCGCTAATCGTTAGCTGTCTTATTGGCTGCTATCTGAATAGGTCTATCGGACAATTTTTCTTGGGTCACTATCTATTTTGCCATTTGGATTGATCCCCTCTACCACACGGAACCCCACTAATCTACCGACGGAAACGCACAAGGTGGCTAAAAACAAACCTCCATCCTATGCTAGCTTGCTACCGATGGCCCGGCTAGCTGTCTGAATCGCCGTTACCCCAACCAACCTCACTACTCACTGGACCCTTATGATCACTCGACTAAGCTTGCCTCTCCTTAATGTCAATATGCCTTGTCCATTGCTGTTCTGATTAGTGTTTATTGGCTTATTTCACTGTAGAGCCTCTAGCCCTGCTCATTATACCTTATCCAACATTTCAGTTCCACCACCCACACATGACACATGCGATGACATCACCTGGTTTCAATGATGTTTCTAGAGACAATATCTCTCATCATCATCATTCAATACCTAGGTTTACCTCCACTGTATTTACATCCTATCTTTGTCTGTACATTATACCTTGAAGCTAGTTTATCACCTCCAGAAACCTCCTTTTACTCTCTGTCCCAGACGTTCTAGAAGACCAATTCTCATAGCTTTTAGCCATACCCTTATCCTACTCCTCCTATGTTCATCTGGTGTTGTAGAGGTGAATCCAGGCCCTGCAGTGCCTAGCTCCACTCCTATTCCCCAGGCGCTCTCTTTTGATGACTTCTGTAACCGTAATAGCGGTTTCATGCATGAAAACATTGTAAGCCTCCTCCCTAAGTTTGTTTTATTCACTGCTTTAGCCCACTCTGCCAACCCGGATGTTCTAGCCGTCTCTGTATCCTGGCTTAAGGAAGACCACCAAAAATTCTGAAATCTCCATCCCTAACTACAACATTTTCAGACAAGATAGAACGGCCAAAGGGGGCGGTGTTGCAATCTACTTTAAAGATAGCCTGCGGCGTTCTGTCCTACTATTCAGGTCTGTACCCAAAAAATTTGAACTTCTACTTTTAAAAATCCACCTCTCTAAAAACAAGTCTCTCATCGTTGCCCCAGCTGTGCTCTGGACACCATATGTGAACTGATTGCCCCCCATCTATCTTCAAACCTCGTGCTGCTAGGCAACCTAAACTGGAACATGCTTAACAACCTAGCCATCCTACAATCTAAGCTTGAAGCCCTCAATCTCACACAAATTATCAATGAACCTACCAGGTACCACCCCAAAGCCGTAAACACGGGCACCCTCATAGATATCATCCTAACCAACTTACCCTCTAAATACACCTCTGCTGTTTTAAACCAAGATCTCAGCGATCACTGCCTCATTGCCTGCATCTGTAATGGGTCAGCGGTCAAACAACCTCCACTCATCACTGTCAAACGCTCCCTGAAACACTTCAGCGAGCAGGCCTTTCTAATCGACCTGGCCGGGGTATCCTGGTATCCTATGGCGTTCTGCATTAGCATTGAACAGCCCCGTGATATGCAACTTTTCAGGGAAGCTAGAAACCAATATACACAGGCAGTTAGAAAAGCCAAAGCTAGCTTTTTCAAGCAGAAATTTGCTTCCTGCAACACAAACTCAAAAAGTTCTGGGACACTGTAAAGTCCATGGAGAATAAGAAAACCTCCTCCCAGCTGCCCACTGCACTGAGGATAGGAAACACTGTCACCACTGATAAATCCACTATAATTGAGAATTTCAATAAGCATTTTTCTACGGCTGGCCATGCTTTCCACCTGGCTACCCCAACCCCGGTCAACAGCACTGCACACCCCACAGCAATTCGCCCAAGCCTTCCATATTTCGCCTTCTCCCAAATCCAGTCAGCTGATGTTCTGAAAGAGCTGCAAAATCTGAACCCCTACAAATCAGCCGGGCTAGACAATCTGGACCCTTTCTTTCTAAAATTATCTGTCGAAATTTTTGCAACCTCTATTACTAGCCTGTTCATACTCTCTTTCATGTCATCTGAGATTCCCAAAGATTGGAAAGCAGCTGTGGTCATCCCCCTCTTCAAAGGGGGGGACACTTGACCCAAACTGCTACAGACCTATATCTATCCTACCCCCTGTCTTTCTAAGGTCCTCAAAAGCCAAGTCAACAAACAGATTACCTACCATTTCGAATCCCACCATACCTTCTCCGCTATGCAATCTGGTTTCAGAGCTGGTCATGGGTGCACCTCAGCCACGCTCAAGGTCCTAAACGATATCTTAACAGCCATCGATAAGAAGCAATACTGTGCAGCCGTATTCATTGACCTGGGCAATGCTTTCGACTCTGTCAATCACCACATCCTCATCGGCAGACTCGATAGCCTTGGTTTCTCAAATGATTGCTCGCCTGGTTCACCAACTACTTCTCTAATAGAGTTCAGTGTGTCAAATCGGAGGGCCTGTTGTCCGGGCCTCTGGCAGTCTATGGGGGGTGCCACAGGGTTCAATTCCTGGACCGACTCTCTTCTCTGTATACATCAATGATGTCGCTCTTGCTGCTGGTGAGTCTCTGATCCACCTCTACGCAGACGACACCATTCTGTATACTTCTGGCCCTTCTGGATACTGTGTTTACAACCCTCCAGACGAGCTTCAATGCCATACCACTCTCCTTCCGTGGCCTCCAATTGCTCTTAAATACAAGTAAAACTAAATGCATGCTCTTCAACCGATCACTGCCTGCACCTGCCCGCCCGTCCAACATCACTACTCTGGACGGTTCTGACTTAGAATATGTGGACAACTACAAATACCTAGGTGTCTGGTTAGACTGTAAACTCTCCTTCCAGACTCACATCAAACATCTCCAATCCAAAGTTAAATCTAGAATTGGCTTCCTATTTCGCAACAAAGCATCCTTCACTCATGCTGCCAAACATACCCTTGTAAAACTGACCATCCTTTCCAATCATTGACTTTGGCGATGTCGTATACAAAATAGCCTCCAATACCCTACTCAATAAATTGGATGCAGTCTATCACAGTGCCATCTGTTTTGTCACCAAAGCCCCATATACTAAATCAAATCAAATCTAATTTTATCTGTCACATACACATGGTTAGCAGATGTTAATGCGAGTGTAGCGAAATGCTTGTGCTTCTAGTTCCGACAATACAGTAATAACCAACAAGTAATCTAACTAACAATTCCAAAACTACTGTCTTATACACACAAGTGTAAGGGGATAAAGAATATGTGCATAAAGATATATGAATGAGTGATGGTACAGAGCAGCATAGGCAAGATACAGTAGATGGTATCGAGTACAGTATATACATATGAGATGAGTATGTAAACAAAGTGGCATAGTTAAAGTGGCTAGTGATACATGTATTACATAAAGATGCAGTAGATGATATAGAGTACAGTATATACGTATACATATGAGATGAATAATGTAGGGCATATAAACATTATATTAGGTAGCATTGTTTAAAGTGGCTAGTGATATATTTTACATAATTTCCCATCAATTCTCATTATTAAAGTGGCTGGAGTTGAGTCAGTGTGTTGGCAGCAGCCACTCAATGTTAGTGGTGGCTGTTTAACAGTCTGATGGCCTTGAGATAGAAGCTGTATTTCAGTCTCTCGGTCCCTGCTTTGATGCACCTGTACTGATCTCGCATTCTGGATGATAGTGGGGTGAACAGGCAGTGGCTCGGGTGGTTGTTGTCCTTGATGATCTTTATGGCCTTCCTGTAACATCGGGTGGTGTAGGTGTCCTGGAGGGCAGGTAGTTTGCCCCCGGTGATGCGTTGTGCAGACCTCACTACCCTCTGGAGAGCCTTACGGTTGTGGGCGGAGCAGTTGCCGTACCAGGCGGTGATACAGCCCGCCAGGATGCTCTCGATTGTGCATCTGTAGAAGTTTGTGAGTGCTTTTGGTGACAAGCCGAATTTCTTCAGCCTCCTGAGGTTGAAGAGGCGCTGCTGCGCCTTCTTCACGATGCTGTCTGTGTGGGTGGACCAATTCAGTTTGTCTGTGGTGTGTATGCCGAGGAACTTAAAACTTACAACCCTCTCCACTACTGTCCCATTGATGTGGATAGGGGGGTGCTCCCTCTGCTGTTTCCTGAAGTCCACAATCATCTCCTTAGTTTTGTTGATGTTGAGTGTGAGGTTATTTTCCACTGTTGTGTCATCCGTTGTTGGTAATCAAACTTGATGATTGAGTTGGAGGCGTGCATGGCCACGCAGTCGTGGGTGAACAGGGAGTACAGGAGAGGGCTCAGAACGCACCCTTGTGGGGCCCCAGTGTTGAGGATCAGCGGGGTGGAGATGTTGTTGCCTACGCTCACCACCTGGGGGCGGCCCGTCAGGAAGTCCAGTACCCAGTTGCACAGGGCGGTGTCGAGACCCAGGGTCTCGAGCTTGATGACGAGCTTGGAGGGTACTATGGTGTTAAATGCCGAGCTGTAGTCGATGAACAGCATTCTCACATAGGTATTCCTCTTGTCCAGATGGGTTAGGGCAGTGTGCAGTGTGGTTGAGATTGCATCGTCTGTGGACCTATTTGGGCGGTAAGCAAATTGGAGTGGGTCTAGGGTGTCAGGTAGGGTGGAGGTGATATGGTCCTTGACTAGTCTCTCAAAGCACTTCATGATGACGGAAGTGAGTGCTACGGGCGGTAGTCGTTTAGCTCAGTTACCTTAGCTTTCTTGGGAACAGGAACAATGGTGGCCCTCTTGAAGCATGTGGGAACAGCAGACTGGGATAGGGATTGATTGAATATGTCCGTAAACACACCAGCCAGCTGGTCTGCGCATGCTCTGAGGGCGCGGCTGGGGATGCCGTCTGGGCCTGCAGCCTTGCGAGGGTTAACACGTTTAAATGTTTTACTCACCTCGGCTGCAGTGAAGGAGAGGCCGCATGTTTTGGTTGCAGGCCGTGTCAGTGGCACTGTATTGTCCTCAAAGCGGGCAAAAAAGTTATTTAGTCTGCCTGGGAGCAAGACATCCTGGTCCGTGACGGGGCTGGTTTTCTTTTTGTAATCCGTGATTGACTGTAGACCCTGCCATATACCTCGTGTCTGAGCCGTTGAATTGAGATTCTACTTTGTCTCTATACTGACGCTTAGCTTGTTTGATTGCCTTGCGGAGGGAATAGCTACACTGTTTGTATTCGGTCATGTTTCCGGTCACCTTGCCCTGATTAAAAGCAGTGGTTCGCGCTTTCAGTTTCATGCGAATGCTGCCATCAATCCACGATTTCTGGTTTGGGAATGTTTTGATCGTTGCTATGGGAACGACATCTTCAACGCACGTTCTAATGAACTCGCACACCGAATCAGCGTATTTGTCAATGTTGTTGTCTGACGCAATACGAAACATATCCCAGTCCACGCGATGGAAGCAGTCTTGGAGTGTGGAATCAGATTGGTCGGACCAGCGTTGAACAGACCTCAGCGTTGGAGCTTCTTGTTTTAGTTTCTGTCTGTAGGCAGGGATCAACAAAATGGAGTCGTGGTCAGCTTTTCCGAAAGGAGGGCGGGGCAGGGCCTTATATGCGTCGCGGAAGTTAGAATAGCAGTGATCCAAGGTTTTGCCAGCCCTGGTTGCGCAATCGATATGCTGATACAATTTAGGGAGTCTTGTTTTCAGATTAGCCTTGTTAAAATCCCCAGCTACAATGAATGCAGCCTCAGGATGTATGGATTCCAGTTTGCAAAGAGTCAAATAAAGTTTGTTCAGAGCTATCGATGTGTCTGCTTGGGGGGGAATATATACGGCTGTGATTATAATCAAAGAGAATTCCCTTGGTAGATAATGCGGTCGACATTTCATTGTGAGGAATTCTAAATCAGGTGAACAGAAGGACTTGAGTTCCTGTATGCTTTTGTGACCTACCCACCACTGCGACCTGTACGCTCGTTGACTGGCCCTCGATTCATACTCGTCGCCAAACCCACTGGCTCCAGGTCATCTACAAGACCCTGCTAGGTAAAGTCCCCCCTTATCTCAGCTCGCTGGTCACCATAGCAGCACCCAGCTGTAGCACGCGCTCCAGCAGGTATATCTCTCTGGTCACCCCCAAAACCAATTCTTCCTTTGGCCGCCTCTCCTTCCAGTTCTCTGCTGCCAATGACTGGAACTAACTACATAAATCTCTGAAACTGGAAACACTTATCTCCCTCACTAGCTTCAAGCACCAGCTGTCAGAGCAGCTCACAGATTACTGCGCCTGTACATAACCCATCTATAATTCAGCCCAAACAACTACCTCTCCCCCCTACTGTATTTACTTATTTTGCACCCCATTATTTGTCTCCTTACTTTGCACATTCTTCTACTGCAAATCTACCATTCCAGTGTTTTACTTGCTATATTGTATTTACTTCACATCTATGGCCTTTTTTTTTGCCTTTACCTCCCTTATCTCACCTCATTTGCTCACATTGTACACTGCTAAAAAAAATTAAGGGAACACTTAAACAACACAATGTAACTCCAAGTCAATCACACTTCTGTGAAATCAAACTGTCCACTTAGGAAGCAACACTGATTGACAATAAATTTCACATGCTGTTGTGCAAATGGAATAGACAACAGGTGGAAATTATAGGCAATTAGAGCAAGACACCCCCAATAAAGGAGTGGTTCTGCAGGTGGTGACCACAGACCACTTCTCAGTTCCTATGCTTCCTGGCTGATGTTTTGGTCACTTTTGAATGCTGGCGGTGCTTTCACTCTAGTGGTAGCATGAGACAGAGTCTACAACCCACACAAGTGGCTCAGGTAGTGCAGCTCATCCAGGATAGCACATCAATGCGAGCTGTAGCAAGAAGGTTTGCTGTGTCTGTCAGCGTAGTGTCCAGAGCATGGAGGCGCTACCAGGAGACAGGCCAGTACATCAGGAGACGTGAAGAAGGCCGTAGGAGGGCAACAACCCAGCAGCAGGACCGCTACCTCCGCCTTTGTGCAAGGAGGAGCAGGAGGAGCACTGCCAGAGCCCTGCAAAATTACCTCCAGCAGGCCACAAATGTGCATGTGTCTGCTCAAACGGTCAGAAACAGACTCCATGAGGGTGGTATGAGGGCCCGACGTCCACAGGTGGGGGTTGTGTTTACAGCCCAACACCGTGCAGGACGTTTGGCATTTGCCGGAGAACACCAAGATTGGCAAATTCGCCACTGGCGCCCTGTGCTCTTCACAGATGAAAGCAGGTTCACACTGAGCACATGTGACAGACGTGACAGAGTCTGGAGACGCCGTGGAGAACGTTCTGCTGCCTGCAACATCCTCCAGCATGACCGGTTTGGCGGTGGGTCAGTCATGGTGTGGGGTGGCATTTCTTTGGGGGGCCGCACAGCCCTCCATGTGCTCGCCAGAGGTAGCCTGACTGCCATTAGGTACCGAGATGAGATCCTCAGACCCCTTGTGAGACCATATGCTGGTGCGGTTGGCCCTGGGTTCCTCCTAATGCAAGACAATGCTAGACATCATGTGGCTGGATGGTGTCAGCAGTTCCTGCAAGAGGAAGGCATTGATGCTATGGACTGGCCCGCCCGTTCCCCAGAACAGAATCCAATTGAGCACATCTGGGACATCATGTCTCGCTCCATCCACCAACGCCACATTGCACCACAGACTGTCCAGGAGTTGGCGGATGCTTTAGTCCAGGTCTGGGAGGAGATCCCTCAGGAGTCCACCCGCCACCTCATCAGGAGCATGCCCAGGCGTTGTAGGGAGGTCATACAGGCACGTGGAGGCCGCACACACTACGGAGCCTCATTTTGACTTGTTTTAAGGACATTACATCAAAGTTGGATCAGCCTGTAGTGTGGTTTTCCACTTTAATTTTGAGTGTGACTCCAAATCCAGACCTCCATGGGTTGATAAATTTGATTTCCATTGATCATTTTTGTGTGATTTTGTTGTCAGCACATTCAACTATGTAAAGAAAAAAGTATTTAATAAGAATATTTCATTCATTCAGATATAG